>NC_139345.1:112644336-112839336 GCF_055883805.1 Amblyomma maculatum | reverse complement strand
ATCCGGAGGTACGATTGGAATAGACTGGTTTGGATTGAATTGGTTTGGAATGAATTGGACACGATTGGATTGAATTGAACAAAATTGGATTGGATTGTATTTGACTGGAATGAACTGTACTTGATTGGACTAGGTAGGATTACACTGGATTGGTTTGCATTATGTTAGACTGGATTGGATAACACTGGATTGGATGGGATTAGATTGGATTGGAGAAGAGTAGGCAGCCCAGCGCCTTGGCACACATGCTTTCGCTGCGTATATCCTGGCCTAGCTGAGCTAAGCCACCGCCGCTTTCCAAGCGTAACCACAGTTCCCTAGCTTTCGCTAGCCCTCGGTTTAAACTAGAGCAACCGCAACAATTTTTTTTTTTTTTTTAGTTTCTTTGCAGGGGACGTCGTGCAACGCGACAAAGCGTCTTGTATAATGCTGCGAAACGCTCGTTTGGGCGAAATCCTTTGTCCCGAGCCTGCGCAATCGTTCGCATCGGTTCAACCGCGTCGCGTCGTTGAGCTGGTAGACGAGCAGGACTACATGAGGGTCGTTTTTCGCGCCGCGTCTGTATTCTGTACGTTGGACGAACGGTGGTGGCCAAACTAGCGATCGGCGTGCGCGCGGCGACAGATCGCCTTTCCTCCACCGCAGAGCGGATGTCGGTGTAGGATGTGCATGAGGCGAGAGAGAGGCGGTGGCCACCCTACACCCTCGGTCTTCCCTTTGCCGTCTGTCGCTTCACCGTGCGCAGGTACGCTGCGTTCACGCTGTCGAATGGCGGCGGCAGTAGTAGTGCATAGTGGTGTGTCTACGGACCCAGCACGCTTTCAGACTGAAATGTACGCTTGTATGAATTTGGAATATGCGTGTGGTACTTTGATTCGCAGTCACAACCAGTCGCAGCTCAGTCTTCACCTTCCTTATGTATTGTTCAGCCCCGGCCACCGTCGACATCGGCACCGGCGAACGGCATGGATTTTAGTCATGAAGTTATGAATCGGGGAAAATAATCGTTACAAAATATGGCTTTGTCCTCCTGCCCCCCCCCCCCCCCCCTCTTTTTTTTTTTTTTTTTTTTAGGGGTTTCTCACAGGCTTGTGAGGGAGATATGTTACGTACATGACCCTGTGATTCCCGGCTGAAAACTGTTTTTGGCTTTGTTGGAAGTGAGAGCTTTGCGGAAGCATCTGCAACGCTTATCCTCGTGAGAGCACGTGCACGAGATTTGCGCTGTGTAACGTGCGAACCTCTTACGTGCGTGCGAACCTCTGCACAGCGTTAAGAAAAAGAGTAGGTGAGAGCAGCATACAGGAAACACGAAAATGCAATCGAAGAGCTGGGCGGTTTGTGTTAGCTTGCGTGGAATAACGATTTCCTCAATTTGGTTACTGAATTGGAATCGCTGCCTTCCTCGAAACATTCGCTATCGTCCTAATTAAGCTATGGTGGTAGAAGTAGTGACCTTGTTTAAGCCATTGGTGCGCCTTGCGAAGAAAGGATTCAGATAGTACGGCTCTGGGCACACGACACGAGCAGGTTCGTGACCGTCCGTGACATTCGTTTCGTACCTCGTACCACCACGCTTGGAGGGGGTCTCATCTTTGCAACCGCCCTCTAGGAATCACCTGCCCCTTCTTCATTAACGCGCTGGCTGCCCTGTACTACCAGGGCGCACCAGAGGAATCCCGGATAACGCGGGGCAAAAGCAAGCAAATAGAAAAAGAAAAGAAATAAATGAAGAGGAAGAAGAATGGAGCGCGCCGTCAGGAGTAGGAGAGAGCACGCGGCGTTTCCTGTCCCTATCGCGCGCGCCGTGGAGAGCAGATGTGCCGCCGAAACGTCGTTGGCCGCCGGGTCGCTCCTTGTGATGCTAATTGAGCCGCTCCTCTGGGACCTCCTTTCCGTCTCGTCCGTACGCCTTGGCTAAGCAGTTGCGCCATTCAGGTTTAAAGGGACTCCTTTCTTATTTCTCCTCCGACCTCTACCTGTTATATTTTGCAGCCGGTGGCGCCATCTGGCAGCGCGTGGCTGCACTACGATTTCAAAAAGCGGGCTTGCGTCTTCAAGCCATTCCTTGCATGCTGCGACATGAAACACTCCTTGAACGCTTGATATGTATGCTAAAGCGAGCTGGCAACTATCTGAAGGTTTTTTTCTTATTGCGCTGTTTGCTTGGGACTTTAAGAACTCGTAACAGAGAAAGATGTGTCGCCCCTCTTCTAAGAGAACAAGATAACACAATGGTCATAAGTACAGCCTCGCGGAAAGCACATCCGAAATTCAAGCTTGCGTTTCTTCAGTCGAGGCTGTGGATTCTACGGATCGCTCATTAGGATTATGTATTAAAATTTGCGCAGTGCGTTTCAGACCTTCATTTCAATTTTTTTCCTGATGAAATGGGGATCGAATTAAGGTGCCTGTGCTGAGTAGTTCAAACGTCAGCTAAGTTTATACAACGTCTCTCTCTCATCGCTTACAAAGAAAAAAAAGGGGGTGGGGTGTTGAGGTGTGGAGGGGGGGGGGGGGGGTTACGGTGATCATGACAGCGGCCGTTTCTTTGACAACCTATGTTCGAAAAAGGACGGGCATCGAAAAAGAAAGCGAATGCAGTAACTTCCGTGAGCACTGATTTAAAAAAACTGATTCATTTATAGGAAGGGAAAGGCGCGGAGAAAGCGAAAAAGAGGGGAGAGAAATATAAACTGAAAAGACGCGCTTTTGCAGTGCTGCAACCTATCGGCGCTTGCGAAAACTTAAGTCACGGCCTCCGAGATCGCGGACGCTGTATTGTTGTCTTGGAGGCTATACAAACGTGAGCGCAGTGCTCATGTTATGGGATAGGTGGCACCACGCGTCCAAACCTGACCAACGTTGATGAGCTACTGGAAGCTCCGGACCAACGAAAGCAATGCACCTCCCTGCCGAGTTGGTATTTGGTAGCATTTACACAGAGAAAGTGATTGATACCAATTTCTTTTTCTGTGCAGTTTGCTCATCTTGCATTAGTGAGAATGCTGGGTGGGCCTTAGTTCAATAATATTACTATGTAGACCGTAGATCAGGCATCTGATGCCACATTTCTGCGAAAAAGCTAGCGGGATCACCCTCGATAATTACTTTGGTGTTTTCTTTCGAACGACTGTTTTTAAGCGGGGTTTAATTTTTAACACACGTGACAATTTTTTTCTGAAATGTGCAGGTGGTGGCATTTCTGCAGAAGGGAGGTAGGCTAACTAACATGGTTAGGAGAGGTGGCATAGTGCTACCGTAATAGTGCTTCGGAAGAGCGGTAGCTTTCTCATTGGGTCTTTCAATTCATTTCGCTGCCGCTTTTACGTTCCGATGCGGCGTTTTGTCGTCTTTTGGTGAGGTTAGGTGATCGTGGGTGGGACTTCTGGGTAAAGGTAGATGAGTGGCGGATGGCGCCGTTGGGGGGTGAAGGAAGGTGGATGGGTGGTGGTTAGTGCTTTGAGGGTTGTGGGCTTTCGACAAACGCCACCATCTTCGCATTGTGACATTGGGTATGTGTTAAAAAAAAAAAAAAAAGAAGAAAACACGATCCTTGCTAAGTTTCTGTGGTGGAACTTTTGCGCAGCGGGCATGGCCTGCTGTGGTAGTAACATAAAAAAAAAAAAGACCAAGAAAGTAAAAAGAGCGGAGAAAAAAAAAGAAAAAAAGAACTCAACCTCCGTTGTTGCTGCACGCCGACTGCGCTTTGAAAGCTTGCGCCATCTCGTGGTACTGCTAGAACCGGATCGGCGCTGTCTCTCCCATTCAGCGATACGCGGCGGGAGCGTTGCATGACGGCGGTGGCTGCGTGGCTGCCTTCTGCTCTGCCGCTTCAGCGGCGGGAAATACGAGTGTCGTGTTTGTAAAAGCTTGCGGCAGCGCTGCGCTTGAACCCACACGCTTACATTTTTGCATTGTTTCTCTCTCCACTTCCTGGTGAGAAGCAGCTCGTACAGTTCACTTTCTTTGCTTTCTTAAATGTTCATAATCAACTGCTTTAAACCGGTGGAATTTGCGTGAATATAGTAGTGCCCAAGGAATCATTTTACGGTATGTTTTCCTGTTGTCCTGCGTCTACAAAGGCAAAAAGCTTTTTTTTCTTTTTTTCTTGCAGCGGGCCAAGCTGCGTCATAAGGTGGGATGAATGCAGGATTCGGCGGCTTCCAGTTGCCTGGTTTGTTCGCGAAGGCTCGTAAACAGCACAATTGTAATAGCTACCGCCTCGCGCTCTTAGCAAAGAGCGCTAGATGAGTTTTCTTTCACAGCGTCGCTTTCAGAATGGTGCGAGATTTGCAGTGCCCGAAAACTAGTAAAAGGACCTGCGTGTGACCATTGAGAGTACCTTGTATGAAAAGGATAGATCACTGTAATATCGAAGAAGCTAGGATTTAAAATTTTAGCTGCTTTCAAGATCGCACCGGACGAGCTCAAACGACATTATCGAGTGAAAAATTAGCTAGTAAAACAGTATTTCATACCAATACCACATGTCGGTAAAGTACAGTGCGACTTCCACGTTAGAGAAGGGAAAACAGTGCTGCACAATGCACGGGACGCTAAGAACATGGCGGCACAACGCGCGTTCTTTCTCGACCCATGTGTTGCGCTGTTTTTCCTTCCTAAGTATGATGTACCAACGTGCCCAAGGCTCTTCCTTAACACAGTTAACTTCATACTGATTAATTACGGTCTATGCTCTCTTCGAAGCTGCACGTGATGCAAAGCGACAGCCCTTCGTATAACCACGGCCGCTAGTGCGCCTCCATTGAGCGGCCGTGGTATAACCGATGAAGCGTTTTGAAGTGTTATTACTAGATGGCGCCACAGTATTCAGTATTTTTTAGCACGGCCAGTCCCGTCCGCCTTCGAAATGAGGTCTGTTTCCTCCTCCCGCCGCAGCTCGGTGGAGTCGCCACCTCCTCAACACCCCGCGCGGGGCGTTTCTGCTGCCGCCGTTTACGCACATGGTGTGGACCTGCCCACACAATCCTCCAGATGACCCGAATGCAGTGCCAACAATTGAGGGGTGGGAGGCTGCCTTATCCAGCTCTGGACTAGAGGCCCAACGGGCCCTCGTGACATGTGCGCGGATAGCAGCGGCAGCCGCTAGAGTTTCGGACTAGGCACCACACCTACACATCCCCTTCCCTTAAATCTACTCAATAAAGTTTTTCACTCACTCACTCACTCACTCACTCACTCACTCACTCACTCACTCACTCACTCACTCACTCACTCACTCTCACTCACTCACTCACTCACTCACTCACTCACACACTCACACACTCTCACTCACTCACTCACTCAATCAATCACTCACTCACTCACTCACTCACTCACTCACTCACTCACTCACTCACTCACTCACTCACTCACTCGCTCACTCGCTCGCTCGCTCGCTCCCCGCTCCATCCGCATAAATTGCAACCAGCAGGTCGTCATATTTCAATCCTTGTAATTCACAAAAAATACCGATATTGCAACCACCAAGTCGTCACATTTCAATTCTTATAGTTTACAAAAAGACCGCATAATCAGCATCTAATATTGACGATCTTTGCTCGTGGTCGCATTAGCCACCGGATATACTAGCGGTGTATTGGACAGCCGCAATTCTAGCCACAGTCTTTCAGTTTCGTATGCATTACGTTCAGAGCATATCACTCGGCTGAAAAAGTATGTAGTCTCGTGACTGACGCAACAAATTTTGATCAAGGCATCGGGCGCAAATATTTACTCTACGGAAGCGAGAATTCAAAACTGACACCTTTTTAAAGGAAATTTAAGGAAGGGAAAAGTCATATTCTCCTTTAAAAACTGAACATTCGTTTAAAGATATGCCCATTATTCCACTTAAGTACAACCTGTGTGGAGTTGGGGGTGCTTCTGGAAATTATATAGTGTTTCGAGAGCTGCTCGCCTGCTGCGCGAGTCTTGGCGCGGAGCACATGACCGCGCTGGATAGCTTTTGACATGTCGGTAGCGTCTCCAAATGGGCATAACGGATTTTATTGAACATCTGAAAAGACACACCCGCCACAGGAGAGACCGCCTTATTTTCAATTTCTAGTTCTAAACAGGAGAAACGTGCCAATCTCAGAGGAACTTTATTCTCCAATTATTGATTGCCATTCTTCAAGTTATTCGAAATAGCTATTTTAGGGTGAGTTATGAACTCGCAAAAAGCTCCTAACATTGGGGTCCACGAAAATTAGGCCAATTTCTATAGCAACTGCCTGCACGTATACTACAGGTTATAAAATTGAGGTTTTCCTCTATGTCAAGAAAACCGGAATTTGGTGACTTTAGTCGTTTTAAATGTTTTTACACGGCGATATCATGGAGCGCGAGCTTGAAAAGATTTATTGTTCGTTTCTCTCGGATTCATTGTCTACCGCGGCAGCCGCGTCTCGATGGAAGCGGTACTGTCAAGACCCCGCGGCTGTATACTGCGCAATGCGGTGCTCATTAATTAAAGAAAACCATGTGATCGAAATTTTCAAGACCTCGACACGGCGCCCTTCATAGCCCGAGTTACTCACCCATCGCCGCTGCAGCAGGCGCAGAACGAAGGGTTACGAACGGTGAGGTGTCGCGCCCCTTGCGGCGGCGGAGAGCGTAACTCTAGGAGAAACGATCCCAGAGGGCCTTAGGAAACAGCGCACGCTATCCATCGAGACCGGCCGTGTTTTTAGTTGGGGATACTGGAGGTCGCCGCGATGAGGCGTACGTGACGGTACGTCACTGTTCTGATACAGCTTTGGCCGTGGAAACAGAACGCCTAAGTTACAGTATAACTGTCTATATACATTCGATTGTATTGATATTTTAACGTGATAGTTTAAAGGCCCAGTTCTGTATCAAATCTTGCATCGGCGTTGTAGAGATTGTGAGCGAAAAATCGTGTTCGTGGTTTGTTTATTTATTTACTTTAGCCTCAGTTTACAGATTAGATTAATGAGGGGAATGCATAAAATTAAATGACATGCATAAAATACATTAATGCATAAAAACGGTTAGCGCATCCTTTGCGGTAGCATTTTATTGGAGACGAAACGAAAGAAAGTTAAAGGTTCCCCTCTGCAGACCGATGTCAGTACACGTTGAAGATCTCAAGGTGGTCAAAATCCTTCCGGAACCCTCCACTATGGCACCCCTTTATTTATTATTTCACTCCCACGTTCCCCCTTTTCTCACGGTGTTGTCCAGGCGTCCATCGAGAAATGCACTTACTGCGTCTTTCATTTCCTCAAAACCAATTTTGCCACCACTAGAAAATTCGGACGTAAATAAACATATTTAATGTCATTTCTACGAAAATCGTTGCGGAATCGGGGGCTTGGGTGGTAAGTTTACCTTCAGCTTACCTTCTCGGTCTGTGCAGGCCATAGACTCATGGCCTTTTCGACTGGTCCAGCTACGTCTACATATATTGTTTCTTCTCGTTCTCTGCCCCTCGTTCTCCGGATAGCTTTTGGTCGGGCTAATCTGCTGGTGGTGGAACTCGGGGTGCATGCTCCGACCGGACTGATATGGTTTGTGAGAAACGTCTGGAACGAGGTTGCTCATCTGAACATGTGTAGGCTGACACTTCGTGCGGATGTGTTCGAGTGCCCTACAGCCGGTTTTACTGGCGGACACTCTGAATATGTGCGACCAAATTCGGCTGTCAGTGAACTCCCATTTTCATGAGGCTATAGTGGTGCTGACGTTGAATTGTGTTTACGCTTAGAGCGTAGCTCTACTACTCCAGGGGTACAAGCTCGGACATCCATTGCCTATCTTGATTTGACATTGAAGCCACGTAGAGGTCAAAACGGACTTAATCGGACTTGACCGCTTTGAGCGCGAATTATTCTTTTTTAACACAGAAACCTTTATTTCCTGTATAGCGGGAGACTTCAACATAGATATTAACAGAGTAAGTCCTGCACAGCAAAAGCTTTCTGCGCTTCTCGGAGCGACTGGATTCCACCACGCTATCAGTAGTCCCACACGCATCACTGCTACCTGTTCTTCGGCGCTAGACCTTATATTATAGTAACAAACAGTCCCAGTACACTCTTTTCGGGCCGGATCGCAATAGATATCAGTGATCATTTACCTGTTTTCTTGCGCCTAGACAAACAAATCCGTACGAAGGCAAACGCACAGGCTCGACGGCAACTTATTTTTCAAGAAAGACTTGAGCAATTTAGGAGACGCATTGCTTTAGTGAACTGGTATCCCGTATACCGAAAAAATACAGCCGAGGGCGCTTACCGCAAATTTCTGCAAATTTTTCTTTTATTGTACAATGACTGCTTCCCTGTGGTTGACATAACGCCATTCAAAAATGCTCGTAAGCCGTGGATGAACCGTCGCCTCACGCGACTCGTGAAAAAGAAACACAAGATGTTTGCACAGTTCATTAAAACGAGAGATGCGGACGTACTAGCGAGATTTAAATCATTGCACAATCAGCTGAATAAAGAAATTAGGATAGCTAGAGCCGCTTACTATAACAACTTGTTTGATATCCAGCTTTCTAGAAATCCCAAAGAAAAATGGAGGCGCTTAAACTTAGTTTTAAATAGAAACACACACAGCAGGAACATAACGAGCTTAATAATCGATGGTAAAGAGACCTCAGGTTCATGCCTTGCAAATGCATTTAATAAATTCTTTTCCGAAGTAGGTTATAACCAATTCAATGCCGGAATCGCGAATTTCTTGAGTGACAAGATAGAGGCATCTCTCTTCTTAAGACCACGGACGAAAGTGAAGTTTTTGCAATATGCCGAAAATTAAAAGACACCTGCAGTCTTGATGCACATAATATACAGAGCCGACCAGTTAAGTACGTTCTTGACATATTTACGCCATGCCTAACCTATATATACAACACCGCACTTATTACAGCTCATTTCCCTACTGACATGCAGCTAGCCAGGGTAGCCGTGATATATAAAAAAGGCGATGCGAACAAGTTGGGAAACTATAGGCCAGTGTCTGTACTTCCGTACTTTTCTAAGGGTTTAGAACAACTGATTCGCATCCGTTTGCAACATTTTCTGCAGAAACATACCGTAATAACCGACTGTCAGTATGGCTTTACACAAAATAGGTCCACGGAGCATGCGCTACTCGTCCAAAAAGAATACATTTTAAATAATTTTGAGTCACAGCTTCTAACTCTCGGTGTTTTCGTTGATTTCAGTAAAGCCTTCGATTGCCTAAATCACGATATTCTTTTTGCAAAACTAGAGAACTATGGCATACGCGGACATGCTCTCAGCCTAATCAAATCTTATCTGAATTCACGGTCTCAGTATGTGGTGATTAATCATTCCTCTTCACAGATTCTAGGAATTTCGAATGGCGTCCCTCAAGGCAGCATTTTAGGGCCACTCCTGTTTAATATATATATATATAAATGACATCCCTAATATCAGTAACTACGCAAAATACATTATATATGCAGATGACACCAGCCTATTTTTTTCTTCCAAAGACGTACAAAGCTTAGCAGACACCGCGAATCGCACGTTCTTATCGCTTGCCACATGGTCATCAGCCAACTCATTAAATATAAACAAAGAAAAAACTAAAGCAGTACTCTTCCTTCCTAAAGGAAAACAAGTACTTTAGCGCCCCTCGTTATACCTCAATGGCAGTGAAATCGAGCACGTGGACACATTCAAATCATTAGGTGTAACGTTTAGCAGTACGATGACATGGGATGCCCATGTTAATAATATTGTGTTAACGCTTTCTAGAATTGTCGGAATTACTTCACGTAACAGGCATATTCTGCCTATCAAACTAAAATTACTTTATATTATGCATTTTTTTATTCGCACCTTAGCTATTGCCTTCTTGTCTGGGGCCATACAACGGTATCCAATGTCATTAAACTGCAAACATTACAAAAGAAAATGCTTCGCGCAATTGTCAACGGGACGTATGATTCGCCTACTAAACACATTTACCTACATTATAATATTGTACCTTTCAACAAATTATTTGACTACAGATTTACATGTCTCTATAAATCAACGATAAAAAAGGGTGATTCATTTTTTTCTAAAAATGTTCCTATTACATGTCGCCACTCATCATACGACATCAGACTGCAGAGTAGGTTTGCATTACCAAAGTGCAGAACTAACTATGAGTTTTGTATGTTGAGATTTATTGTGCCAAAGTTCCTAAATACCCCTTTGAGTGACCAAGTGAATATTATGTCTTTTTCTTCCATTCGTAAAAGCTTTATTCAGCAATCTATGCTACAGTGATGTCAATTGTGTTTGAACGTACTGTGCCACTCTGTGTTATAGCCTCACGGTCTTCTGCGTCTATTATTGCTGCCAGTTATGAGATATGTTCTGTCAACCTTGTTCTGTAGATGCATTTGTATTCTTTTTTTTTTTTTTTTTTTTTTTTTTTTTTTTTTTTTTTTTTTTTTTACCAGTGGTTGTTCTTGCCTTGTGCCTACTGCTGACTTGTAGGGGTGGTGAGGCCCGTCAAGCGGTGCATAATTCACTGCTTTTTTCTCACCATCCCCAGTTTGTATGTACAAACTGAAATAAAGATTGATTGATTGGTTGATTGATCTCTGTAGGCTAAACCACGTGCGTCATATTTATATATTACTGTATAGATAGTGTTGTGTGCAAGTACAAGTTAGTGACAAGTTCATTATGATATTATAATGAAGAAGGTAAAATGTAGTTAGTTAACCGTATGATATATCTTCGGATAGCTGCTGACGAGAGAACATTCTGATAGTAATCAGTTATATTTAATTAGTGCAGTGCAATATAAGTTACGCCATTGCTTATAGTCATTGCCAAACCATGCAAAACAGTTCTATAAAGTCTGTTCGACCATGTTGAACCCCATTAATTTTTTTATTGTCACTCTTCTTCCAGCCCAGGTATAGTGGGCTCAGTATGCTACCCTACGTTTGATGTAAGCATGGACTAAACTTTCGCCTTGACTAGATTTCTATCCCGACATCTGGCTGGTTAGACTTCTATATCTGATCCCTAATAGTGTGTATTATCCTAACTATTTCTCCGTTTTCCACTCTGTTGTGCATAAATAGACCCAAAATCGGTATTCTTTTGGACAACACAGCGAAGCGCTCAAAATCACAAAGGACGAGGAGGGGACAGGACAATAGTGCAGACGTGGTGTCGCCTAAGTTTGGTCACGCATCACTTTACATGTATAAGAGAGTCGTATGCACTTCTTGTATAGTGATTCATTCGTCCAAATATACGTTTAGTTTCCCGAGGTATGTTGGTAGTCTATCGGGTTCATGATGTTTTCTGAGTTGTATGTAGGTATCTCTTACTGAGCGTGTCAATTATTTGCGCCACTCCGTGTAAGTTGTGTATGGCTCCGAGTCTGGCTTTCTGTTGTAGTTTCCTCTATAATCCAAGGTTTGACGGAACGCCGTCTGGTCAGGTTGAAAAATCTGGATCACTGGTTGAAAAATGGTTGAAAATCTGGATCACTGGAGCATGGTTGAAAAATCTAGGATCACTGACCACTTGTCAAAAATAGTTAGTTCGGAACTCCTACGGGTTCCGAAACGTCAAATCACTATTTTTGACAAGTGGTCGGTGATCCTAGATTTTTCAACCAAGTTTCCTCTATGTAGGGCTTAGATATCTTTGTTTATGTTTGGAATGCGTTTAATTTTTTCGCCATGCCACACCTGTGATTTCGTTTAGGGTGGCAGCAATTGGTTCCTCGATCCGCCACCTCTTGTTAATTGCTTACCCAACTTGGTAGGCATGAAGGAACGTTTCGCCGAGAAATTGTCATTTAAGGTGTGATGTGGATGTAATGGCGGCCGAAATCACTTCGTGTATACATTTTAACAATTCCGCATGTCAAAATTAAATGAAAAACAGCTACACAAAGACCTACGTAGCTTAAAAAGTTGCGTGATTGCATTAACTCGCTGGGAAAGGGACATCGCTCGCCAGACTCCCCTCCTTTTTCTCGCTGTGATCATTCAAACACGTGTACCCCATGGAGAAAACACGCAAGGATAGGTGTCTATAATTTATATGGACGCTTTATAGATGCGGCCGCGTCTGGTGCAAGACGGGGTATAATTAGATGTCATTGGAAGAGGTCCTTGTCCTGCTTTGCACGCGTTTGGGCTGATAATGGATCGATCAGTGGAGAGTGAGGCAATCAAGCTGCCTCGGCGGAGAGATTGATGCTGTTCCGCAGAGTCACCGTGTTCAGATTATTGCTCAGGTCAGCATTCGCCAGCCTTCGATATTGTTCTTCATCTTAGTGATTTATTCAAACAATAAAAGGAATGAATATATTTTGCTATCCGCGGCTGTTAATTGCCATCGTCGAATGAAGCAGGTGAACTGCGGCCGGTTGAAATTAAAGGGACAGGAAAGGAAGGAAAGAGGAGAGTGACAGGAATAGAGTGCAGGAGCTTGGGTATGGAAGACCTTTATAACAAAGTGATTGCGACATCGGAAATTCTTCGCCATGCAGGCCTATCAGCCCACTGTGATTTTTTTTTTTTCCCTTTTACTTTGGGGTGGATGGTTACCGTGTCAACTGTGGTTTTCGAATTCTCCCGCGCTGTCTTTACAGTGGTGTCGACTGGCGCTCCCTATCCGCTCCAACAGCTCACGGGGGCATCTGCGTTAATAAGCAATCGCAGATAAGTTGTCGGGTACACCTAAATTCCTTCGTTGTACAGGCAAATTCATTGTAGCGGCGTTCGTTGTAAAGGCGTTTCCTGTACATATGAAAAATAGGAATTGGGCCAGGACTGCAGAAATCTTTCAATGCACGGGTAGTATCGTTGAAGAGGTATTCGACTGTAATATGAAACTTAAATATATCGGGCTGCTGGCGCGATATCTTCAGTTTTTCAGCATTGTGATAATTGTGTATAGCATTGGTGAGCCGATGAGCATATCGGTTTTTTTTTTGTTTGTTTTTTTTCTAGTCCTGTGATGCAGAAATGAATGGAAGGCGGCTTTATCGATAAAAAACAATTATTCCTTTGATTCAAAGCTTAATGGCCGAGGTTTACTGCTCCACTGTGTAATTCGCAGAATGGAATTAGTCTACATGCTAGAACACGTAAAATCCGGGCCACTTCGAGACACAAAACAACAACAACAACAACAACGAAACAAACAGATCGCTCATTTTTGGCTCCGTTTACTTTGTACAGCGTTTGTGTTTCAGGCCAGCGATGTTCCCTTCACATTCCCATAACTTCTCTATGCATGTTGTGGCAAAAACAGTATTGGTTTGGCTTGGTTTGGTGGTGTTTAAAGTCCCAAAGCAACTCAGGCTATCGGAGACGCCGTAGTGGAGGACTCCGGAAATTTCGACCACCTGGGGTTCTTTAACGTGCACTGACATCGCACAGCGTACGGGCGCCTTGCTTTTCGCCTCCATCGAAAAGCGGCCGCCGAGGCCGGGATTCGATCCTGCCGTATTCTGAAATGATGTTCAAAAAAACTATGAAGCTGTCATTGTAACGCACGAAGAGTGAAATGTCGTCCACGTATGCAGATACAACGACAGTTCGATCCCGCATCTTTGGGAACAGGGCTTCAACAGTATATAGTTAGAAATGCGAACTCAAACTCTTGTATGCACACACGGAGGGCCGGGCCACATTAGTTTTTTTTTTTTTTTTTTTTTTTTTTTAATTTTTGGCACAATGCAGGCTGTTGTGTCCCGCAGGATATATATGGCTCGTCCTGCGGGTCACTGACATTGTTCTTTGTTTTCTTTCCTTCTGGAGAAGGAAATGATAAATGAAAGTAAATGCTATACGAGTTCGCGTACTTGCAACCCTTACTTCTGGAGAACGAAAACGCGCACGGTGTTTGGCCTTTGTCT
This sequence comes from Amblyomma maculatum, assembly GCF_055883805.1. Taxonomy (NCBI): domain Eukaryota; kingdom Metazoa; phylum Arthropoda; class Arachnida; order Ixodida; family Ixodidae; genus Amblyomma; species Amblyomma maculatum. The sequence goes on along the minus strand of NC_139345.1, from coordinate 112,825,443 downwards.
GTCGATGCTTCCTCGCTACCCCTATCTGGCGACAACAACGCGCTCTTAGCATACAGAATGAGACTTCTTCTCGTGTTGGTGTCGGCTTTTGTGTACCTCGCTTAAGACATTATGCGCCTCCTGTTTATAATCTGCTCCTCGGCAAACAGTAAGGCGCCGGCGGCAGGTCCGTCTGAGAGTCTCGGCGGGAGACGGCGCCCTTCTCTGCATCCTGTTTGCACAAGTGAACGTGTGCCCTCTTCAGGTGCAGATAAAAACAGGAAGGAAGCTCGCGTGAAGTCGGTACAAGCGTCGTCGCCCGCCCCACACCCCTGGAGGATTGTGCGCTGCCCTTATCGTTTGCACGCACCGTATCGTCACCTGCCCCGCGTTTCGGTAGCGGCCGCAAGTTTCGTATCGGCGCATTGGTCTGAAGCGTGGTTGTAACCTGTGTACGCTGTAAGGAGACCGAATGAAGGAGCAGACTCTCTCTCTCTCTCTCTCTCTCTCTCTCTCTCTCTCTCTCTCTCTCTCTCTCTCTCTCTCTCTCTCTCTCTCTCTCTCTCTCTCTCTCTCTATGTGGGTCCACATCCGCGCACCTTGTGGCTTTTGCTTCGCCTACTCGGATATCTTGGCCGCGTCGTCTTGTACGACCGGAAGCCATATACGAGCAATCTTCGCACCCGAGTAGCTGGCTGGCATTTCCTCTGCATTCGTGTGTGTATACAAGAATCTTCCGTTGGCGGTCTCTCGCGCATTTGGTCCATTAGAGCTTATGGGAAGGAACTCGTCTGCTCTGCCTCCGGTCCCGCACTTCCATTTGTCAGAGTGGTTTTTGAAATACGTTGGGAGACTCGGGCGAAAACGCTTATGGGTGAACGCGCTGGGCTCCATTAGCGCGGTCTTATCGTTGCTTGCCGAAATTTTTATCTCGGAACACGGAACCACATTTTTGCAGTGCAGCGCCTGGAGGTGTAGGCGAGAGATTCCGCGAGCTGTGTCCGCTGCGTCCCGGACGAAATTCGCCATTGCGTTGTTTGGGTTCCGCGTACCTACGAGTGCCCTTTATCTTCGCTTTTCTGCAGCTAATCAGGATAAAGTGCCTGGAATTGTGGTATACTCGATGCTTGCGTTCCATTTGCAATACCTGCTACCAGTCTGGCTACTTCGTTTTGTATATATTACATTTAAGCTGCTCCTGGCAGCGAACCTGGAACGCACGTGGGAGGAGGTGGCGTGTCGGGTCTGAACTGCCGCGGCCACTGGTGAATTGCATGACGCGGCAAACTGCAGTGCAGTTGGAGTCTACAGAATCTAGCACATCAGGTTGAGAGTTTTGTTCCTTTCTTCGCTGTATCTGGGAATACCAGAGGTAGTTTTTCGACGCGTAATCCGCGTAAATCCAAAACACGTAGAGGATTAATCGCCTCATGTTTCCGCTAATTCATCGACGGGTCTGCCTGGGCTCCACTGGAATTCGCTCTGTCGGCTTCACGGGAATGACGCGCGTTCGACGACCGGCGTAGTTGTTCCTCGTCCTGTCGCATTCCAGCGGCTGTCTTATAACGCGGATTAGAAACGCTCGAACTGCCGCGCGCGGCCCGGCAGGTATGGAAATGCTGCCTCTTCCACGCCGGGGAAGGGAACACGCACAACCGGCGCGGCGTCACCCCTCTGTGTATCCATGTCGCGCCGTAACAAGCGCGCGACGTCCTTGCGCGTCCTCTAGGAGACGCGACGTTGGCCGAAGCCCTGTTCCTTCCTGGCCCTGTCTCTGCATTGGCGTTCACCATTCCCGGCCACTGCGTTCCGGGCCGGCTTGTTTACCCCCCCCCCCCCCCCCCCCCCCCTTCCTTTCTGTTCTTGTTTTCTTATGCCACGCGGCCGCCATTATGCAAACGCGCCTGTCGTGGTAAGAAATGCCGTCGACCGTGGCTGGGCTGCGGGCCGCAGTGGTCTCGTCTCGCTTCTCTTTGCAGTGCTTCCAGAAGAAGCCCTTGGCGGCGGTTGTTCGCCCTTGCACGGGCTTCTCCTGCGGCCGCCCCTCCTCTCCCTGTCACCCGCGCTGTTCTTTATTTCCTAGCGGACGGAGGCGCCGTGACAGCATAAGCCGACACGCACGACGAAGTTGAGCGTCGGATGAGATGGGCGCTCGGGTGAAGCGCAGCTTGAAGTGAAGGTATAAAAGAAAGAAATACATGTCCAGACAACACAACTTTGCACAGCACATACGCACAACCAGGCGCAAAGAGTATAACGACACGGCCAAGGACTTGTTCCTGTCGTTCATCGTGGCGCGCATTCGCGCCTGCTTCTGTGTGTTTGTGTGTGTTTGGTGCAGGTGTCAAGTGGGCTCAGCGGCGTGTTTTATCCCGAAGTGAACGCGTGCGCGACACCATGCGACGCAGTGGCGCCTGAATCCGTATACGACTGCAGCTGCCGGAGGGTCGACCGCGCTTTCACTGAAATTTCTCAATGCGCTGCTGTGCTCTGGCATCATCAGCTTCTTGATTTACGTTCACTCCTGAGAATCGCGTTTTGACGCCGCGAATTCCTTAGAAGCCCCAGAGGTCGTATGTACGCGTACACTTTGAGTCCCTAGGGTAGTTGAAGGAAGGCCGTTTTGTGGAATGCATAATGCGCTCAAGCTGCAGTTTATGGGGCAGGTTATGCGGCCGATTTCGCCCGCTTTCCTGCATTTTTAATGCGTCTGTGAAACGTCCCTTTTTCCAGTATGTGCGTGTTTGCTTGTCGCGCGCGCGTGTGTGAGCCTGTGTGTGTGCATGCGTGCGTGCGTGCGCGCGCGCGCGCGCGTGTGTGTGTGTGTGTGTGTGTGTGTGTGTGTGTGTGTGTGTGTGTGTGTGTGTGTGTGTGTGTGTGTGTGTGTGTGTGTGTGTGTGTGTGTGTGTGTGTGTGTGTGTGTTCCCTGTGGTGAATAGCAAGAAAACAAAAATAAACGAAAGAATGAATGAAGGGCAGAAGAGCAGGAGCAATCGTGTTACAGGTTTTTCAACGTTGAAGTACTGTGACGATTCGGCGCGAAAGCGAAGTAGCCGTGCTTTTACTTGGGGCGCATCAGATGCGCGCGAACAGGCCTAGCACACCGAGAACGGCGCGAAAGGTCGGTGTCAGCCAAAAACCACCAGTCAGCGGACGCGTTTTCCTGGTCGAGGCCTGTGGCACTTGATGTGAACGTTTAAAACTACCGCGCGCACATTGGCGTCAGAATCCGTTGACTCCGAGATTCATTCATTCGTTCATAAACCTTTATTCATGAGGATGACCTGAAGCCTAGAGGGGACTCCGAGAGCCGGTACACCGATGCAGTGTATTACTTTCCCGATAGGTGTCGCCACCTGATATGCGACCCGCCTGGGCCGTTCTTCAGGTACAGGTCAGGTACAGTGGACTGAAGTTATTCGCGCGAGTTTCGGCTTCTGCTCGCACCTTGCAGTTAGGATTCAGCGCCCAGAACAGTAGAATACATAGTGGGTACTATATTGTCGAAATCGGAAAAAAGCAAGGTATATTTATTTTAGTTGAATATTTTATATTAATATTTTGTTTCGCACCGAGTAGATAGACCAATATTTATTGTGGCGCTGGGCTACAGTGGTACGAAAAGCGGTTAAAAAAAATTTAAAGTCAAAAGCAAGGACAGAAACCAAAGGATATTAGATGCGTTGCTAAGGGCTTTTCTTAACACCCTGCCCACGGCATCATTTTATGTATATTATTCTTTTCTTGCCTGGGGCCTCCGTTTTGTCCGTAATGACAGGGCACCGTTCGCCGCCGTCGCTTGTTCTGCGTGCCTCGGCGCCAAATGACTGTTTTTCTGGAAATACTTTCGCGTCCTCCCCTCTTGTCTTTCCCGTCCGCTGCGTGTTCCCCTCTATGCCAGACCGCCGGCCATTGGCGTTTTATTTTATTTATTTTTGTCTGTAGTCGCGGAGGGGCTGAGAAAGAGAGCGAGATGAATTCAGAAAAAAAAGAAAGAAATAAAGAAAAAGAAACGCCTAATGGCCAAAGCGCAATTAGCCTGGAAGTGCGTCTCGCGGTGCACCTCTCGCGCTAGAGGTGTTCTCAACCAGTGCTGAGGCGAGAGAATTCCTGGTGCAATTTTGAGTCGTCTTTATGGTAACACGCGTGCACGCTCTTTCGGCCGTTGAGCGCGCAGCTCGGTTCCGTCGAAGACCGCGTATTCGATATTCGTTGTTCCTCCTTCTTTCCCCTCTCAGTCAAGACTCTATGTGGAAGAAAAAAATATATATACGTATTAGGGAGACGCTATTTAACAACGACTTTTAATTCCGTGATTTTTTTTTTTATTTTTTTTTTTAGCAGACTAGGAAGCGAAATTTGTTATGACATTACCCTGAACGATCCACAAGCGACGGTTAAAGTGCAATTGCGATGCGATATCGCGTGCGTGTAACCAAGCTTGATTCCGTGGGTCTTCAGGATTTTTTATTTCTTTGCTCGCGACTGATTTTCGGTAACGAAACAGCCCACGAGTTCGCCCGAGGCTTTTCTTTCCGGGCGGATTCTATCGGGGCGGTCTTCACGTCAGGGATTGCATACAGAGAAACTACACAGCACTATCGCTTGCAAAGAGCTAGACTGCCTCCAGCGGACAGATATTTAACAGGAAACCCAGCCATCAGCTGGCACCGGTTACAAACTTACAAACTTGAAAATTTCCAAACCCGCACTCCTCTCGAGTCTGATGTAACCAGGGAAATTTTCAGAAAAAAATAAATAAAAACAAAATGAGCCCACTGCGAACTTAGGGCCACCTTGGGTTTTGGAAATGCTATATTGTCCTCATGCACTCCGGAAGAAACCGCTAATGAAATCGAAATACCAATGGGAGGCCTTGCTACTGAGCTCCGACGCGGATAAGTGATTGTTTATTAGGAATAATTAACATGCTCAGTATAGTGGTTGAATAGATGTGGTAGTGGCGTGGTCCGGTAAGGTAACCTGCCTCCTAGCTTAAGGGGAACACCGCAACTGGACCACGCCTGGTAGTGGGGAATATGGGATAGATAACAGCACCTGCCTGGGCTGTGCGAGCTCCGGCCAGGAGACTCATTTGCGACTAGCGCGACTGGCCGAAGCTGCCGCTGAGAACAAAGACCTTTCGGCCGTCGTCTAGGCAGGCAGCCCTCCACGTTAGGTACTGTGTTTCTGTTGGACAGTAAAAGCTTTCCTATCCTATTCTATATCGCGTTACAACCATAACGACAACGTCGATGCTGGTTTTTCTTAGAATCATGGTCGGTAACGTGGCCTAAAGCAGGGTCTATGGAGAGTTATCTTTCTTGTATACCTCTGCTTAGTAGCATGTCATGAATGTTTACTATGTATAGAAACAGTAGCACGAGACACTATACAGGAGCCGTTGTAGGTCCTTGCTCGAAAGAAAACTCGGTCGGCGCAGCGTGCATGCAAGTCTCTGAACTCTCCCATTATCATCAAGGTAAAAACAGTGGAGTCAAGAAATAGTCCCCGGACGCCCATTTGCGCTCTGCATCGTCCGTGTCTGGTATAGCTGACACGTACGGCGGTGCCTTCATGTTGCACCGATGCTGCCGTGAAGCCTGCCGCCGAACCCTTGCAGTAGTTGTTACCGCAGGTCTCGTGATAAATGTGCAGCCGTCTCGATCGTTGCTGCTGCTGCTTCTGCGGGTTGCGAAACGCAATTCGACGCAGGTGGTTTCCGCGATTGCGATCGACGCCGCGGCTCGCATTGGGAAAACAACCGGGCCCATCTCCTCCATCTTCGTTCGTTTACCTTTCTAGATATTTGAAGGGCTGTAAAGTTACTTTTCTTCCCTCTTTTGTTTATGACTGGCTTTCCTCCTCCTCCTCTCTCTCTGTTTCGCACCAAGTTTGGCAAGTATGGAAATGAAAGTGCGAACAAAGCTCGGAGGCGCGCAGAGGACCGTGGGCAGGCGCGCTGCATGGCATGCTGTGAAACGCTTTCTTTGTCCAAAGTATACGCGGCCCGATTCTCACGTGCCATCCTTTTACATCCCCTCGCTCTCTATTACGTTATATCGATGAAGCTTCTGGTATGTTTCTGGCTCCCCCCCCCCCCCCCCCCCCCTAAGTCCGCGGATGAGAATGAGATGAATAACAGACACTATATACGCAAGTTTACAATTTGAATGAAACTGGAGCGTCACGGGTGGTCGCCAGACATTTGGCCACACGCGCGGTCGTCGATATGACTGATGACGATCAGAGCGGCCTGGGAAGTTTTGATCGATACTTTCCAGTGTGGGCCGACGCCAGGGGTAGCATTGTACGCTGGCATGCGGCCGTTGTTTCACTCCCGACCTCTCCCGTTTGATCATCTGGCGCAGAGAGACAGTAGCGGTGTTTACGTTGACCCGACAGGAGCGGGTTGAGTTGAGTTATCGGGTAGAAAACCGGTTACCGGGTTCAAGTCATGCTGGGGTCGAGAAGACGACGGGTCGAGTCGAGTCAACTCCCGCGCAGGGTACGGTAGGTTGACTGGACTGGGGTGGATTGACTCGACTCGACCCCGCTGCAGCAAGCTTGTAAACGCTGTCGGGGTGAGTCTGGGCACAGTGGGAGAGAACAGTACGGAAAACGCTAGAAATGTGCAGGGGGAAAAACCGGAGTCGGGTGCCGTCTTCTAGTTCTTCGCCTCAACGCGAGGTGCCATCGTAATCGCCGCTCGTCCAGAGCCGGTGCTGCGCTCGTCAGGTCGGGTTCATGTAAACCCGGTAGGGTCGAGTCCACTCAACTCAGCTTCCCAACTCGACCCTAGGGCCGCTGTCTGGTTCATGTAAACAGGGCTAGTGACGCGACCGCAGCCTTGTTTCGCTCCGCGCACCTGCATCGCCTGCATCGCCTGCATCACTTCTTACTGATGGCGTCTGCACTTCTAACTCGAAACGTCGAGCGCCGCAAATACTTTGCCCCTTAAAGCTGTCCGAGCTGTTATACGGTGCGTGGACGTTGCTGGAAGCTCGGCTAATGAACCGCAGTTCAAACATTCGACTGCCGATATGGATATCACAAGAACGAAAAGAAGCCAACCGAAGCCGGTGGCGAGCCAGAGCAGAGCCGTTCCTTGCCGGAGAATACCGGAGAGGGTAAAGGCGGTAATCGGGGCCGGCAGGCCTCCTCCTTCTCGAAGAAGGAAGGACTGGTCGAGCGAGATTCCGTGCGGCAGCGGCGCGATGGAGGCTTCGTCATCTTCGCGCCGCAGTCGGAACGGACGGGGAGGTGCTCATCTCTCACGACAACGCTTTCATCGCGTGAACAAACCTTTTCTCTTGTAACATTTCGTTTTAATTACCCTGGAAATAATATTGCTGTCCGTAACTCTCTAAAGCAGGGGCCGAACTACAAAGCATAATTGAAATCTGAAATAATGCCCCACAGTCCAGAGCGGAATAGCAGTTTAAAACATGCTGCGAATCACAGTAAGTGTTATGGGAATACGTCTGTACTTAGGTCAGGTAGCGGCCGCAGATCCGGACCACGAGAGTGAAATAACTAGGATAATAAGAACGGAGCAGAATGCACTTGGCAGGCGCTTTCAGGTTACCAACGTGCTAACCTATAAAGAGCAGGTTGATGAAATAGATGAAGCTTACATTTCGAACAGCGCAACGAGCTGCCCACAAGTTGATATGTGGAACGAAAACAATATGATCATTGTTTAAATGAGAATGAAATTGGCTAGGGCATATGTAATGCCCTGCCCAATTATGAGGACAATCACAGCAGGGTTCAAGTGGGAGCCATATTGGTCAGGAAAATAGCCAGAATTCCTTTTTTGTTTTGTTTTGGGAGGCGACCAAGACGCACTTACTTTTGTACCAAAAAACAAAGTTGGGGGGGAGGGGGGGGTGCAGTATAATAGTCGGCTTTATTTCCAAAGGTACTTTGAGGAGGGATAGCCGTTGGAACAGGACATGTTTCATTGAAGGGTTAAGCAAATGATCTTTGTTCTGCAATGTACATAGCCAGGTTGCTGATGATAATGGATACACGAATCGCGTTCATTTATTCACACAGAGAGCGCGGGGCCTTTGTTGCCGAAGTGTCAAGTTCGGAACAGTTCTAAATCAGTTTGTTCGTAATCTTCAGAGAGGATATCGATTGACGAACTGTTCCAGACGTTTGGTGATGCACTACAGCGTAATGGAACGTGAACAGTCAGTCCTGCGAAGGAAACAAACTATTTTACTTTTGTACTCTCAACAACAGTTTACAGGTGTCCTTGTCCTTGTTTACGAGTTCAGTAATAGTGTCTCGTTCTAAAGCAGAAAGGTACGGCGTACGCTTGTTCGGATTTCATTGCGGCTTGATCGTATACGTACCGTGCACTGGATGTCATTTTCTTTTGCTTTTATTTTCTTCTTTTGTGGCACTGCTGTTGTGAGGCGTGTCCGTGCCATTAACGCGGCTTGGGAGGACAAGGCCCATGGGAATCGCCATCCTTCGCCGTTAAGCTATTGCTTCTGCTCCACGGAAGGGAGCATTAACATAGCGGTATCTTAACCACTACCACCAAGAGCGCTTGCGCAGATATGGCTTTGAATGGCTTTATGCTCGTTGGCTGTAGATGACAGTGGCAAACATACATGGCAGTAGTATTCGAAAGCGTCACGCTAAAATCTTCAGCGTTAGACAGACACCGCTGCCCTGAGTTGCGCGTGGAAAGGCCAGAATTCGGGAGGTTTGTTTATGCTGCAGAACACTCGAACTGCTTGCTTTCTCCATGCTTGTCTCGCGTGCTCACGATAGTTTGTTGAAATGCATGACGACTCGCATTTGAACATTTCTGTGATAGCTCTAATTGTTGGCTCATATTCTGGCGCAAAGCCAACGAGGACCAACTTGTCCAGACTGTCGCCATTATGTCGTAGCTAATGAGGACGACAATTCGTGTCTTTTTCGCCCTTCGAAGGTTTAGAGCGCTGCGTATACAATACCATCTGCACTGCATTAACCAGGAGTAGCCCCATCGGCCTCGAAAACTTTAGCCAAAACGGTACACACGAGTGTGTTCTGTGTCTGTGCGCGTGTGCGGGAAGAGGGGCGGTACATACCTTGGGCAACCTCAAGGTACACGGAGTAATCAGACACAACGTTCGACTATTCGCCGTTCACAGGACGAAGACCGACCTGCGCGCCGCTGTCCTTGGAAAGAAAGGGATTCTGGTTTGGTTAGTGGGGTTTAACGACCCAAAGCGGCTCAGGCTATGAGAGACGCCGTAGTGGAGGGCTCCGGAAATTTCGAACACCTGGCGTTCTTTAACGCGTACTGACGTCGCACAGCACACGGGGCGCCTTGGTTGCGCGCCTCCATCGAAAGCGCCCGCTGCGGCCGCGATTCGATCCCGCACCCTTGAGCACAGTAGTCGAGCACCCTAACCACTGCACCACCACGGCGGAGTGGAAGGAATTCTCTCAAAGCCTGTCGCATCACCTATAGTGCGCTACGGCTTGAAATTTCAATGCTGCCATGCCCTACGCTCATAGTGCATAGGCAGATGCGCATGCCATTTGCTGTTTCTAATAGATCTGGCCCTTGAGTGCTGTATCGCAACTCGGACGTTTGCTTGTTAATATAGTACTTGCCTCATTACCGATAGATGATTCTCGGTGCGTGTTTACTAGGAATAGTTTGAATGTGCCGACTGAAGGTCAGCGACCTCAGCGTGTAGGTTGAGGCGACGGCTACTAACTACAACTAGGAACTGATAGTAGGATCCCATTTGCTGAGTAGACTGGCTCACCGAACCCGTTGTGATGGCAAGAATGAATTTTTTAGCCTGTTTTGGGTAGCACAAAGTACTACATCCATTTCTTGCAAACCTTACAACTTATTTGCCACTCTTTACCGGTGCACCCCCCCCCCCCCCCCTTCCTTTTTTTTTTTTTTTTCTCTCGCTGTTTTAAGTGCTCCCGGAAGGCGGCTTGTTGTGTTTCGCAGGAAACTACTCATGGTGGCGTCGGACTAGCCACGAGCTACTGCTGCAGGTTGCTGCTGTCGCGCCTCAAGATCAAGGCGGTCCCTAAACGTTCGAGACCGCTCTTCCGCGAGCGTCTTGCGGCGTGTTTTTGTTTGTTTTTCTGGGATGGGCCGCTTTCCCATCCGCTCCGCTTCCTGCGCCGTTCCGTCTTCCTGCGCTGTTTATCTGAAGCCCATTTTACCCCCGCCTCAAAACTGCTCGCTTTTGTCGTTCCCTGCTGCTGCCATCAGCCGTGCAAAAACGGGCTGGTCCCCATTGTCTGCCTCCTGCTTCGCCCTTAGCTTACAGTCCGCTATTTTGACGGACACTCAAATTGCGCGGTTTGCAAGCGCGGCGCCTCCTTTTCTCTCTCTCACCATCTTCCTCTCTCTAGCCTTTTTATTTTCATTTCTTCAAAAACAGTTCTGCTATCTTATCACTTGCGTCGCCTTTTTCTTTATTTTAACTTTATCCCCACTAACCCTCATGTAGATTTTTTTTTTTTTTCTCTCTCTCTCTGCGTGTGTTGCGGTGGAAACGGCTGTCCACTGCTTCGAGTTCAAAAAATTGTTTGCTTCTTTTTCCGTTCGTCTTGTTTGGCCTTCGCCACCTTTCGCCCGTCTCTCCTGCGAGGTGAGAGCTGTGTTTGTTTTTTGACAGCCGTCACTGCCGAGATGGATTGGCTGGCCTCATTGCTGAAGGGGTTCCTTAGCTGCCGCTCTCTCTCTCTCCCTCTCTTTCGCGCGCCCTGTCTCACTCAACCTCTAAACGTCCCTCTCACCCTCGTCCCCTGTGCGTGGAACCATCGAAGCCCCGCTTCATTTCCTCGCACAACCCGGATCTCTCGCCGTTCATCGCTATGATTATTGCACGGCCGCTCACTGGCGGCTCCGATCGCGTGAACCTGGCTCGCGTGCGCGTTAAAAACCGGCGGCGGGTCTCGCCCTCAGTTTTGACGGCGGCCGGCCGATCATCGTCACCGCGGCCTCCGGGGCGGCGCTTGTGTTTCTGTTCGACCCGTGTTCGGCCGGTTGCTGAATTGATGCCCGGGACAAGCTGTAATATCGCCTCCGGACTGTCACGCGGCGACGGCAGCCTCGATCGCATTTTTTCTTGACCGATGCCTCTTCTATGCGGGATGTTTTTTCATCCCCTCCCGGCATTCCTTCGTGCGCAGCCCAGACGTCAGGCTTGTCGCGGGTGTGGCGCACTGGCCGAGCTGATACGTCAATTAGAACACAGCTAGCGCTACGAAAAGGGCTTTTGTTGAGGTAGCTGGCTTTTCTACATTCGCGCCGCACGGCTCGATCTCTTGATCTTTTGCGAAGGTTATCACTTCGGGTTGGTTTTGTTTTGTGCCTTTTTGTTTGTTTTTGGGACCCAGACCCGAGCGCCGCTCCTTGAGTTGAGCACTCCTTTGCATAATAACTCCATGCTTACTTTCCATAGTGCGGGATCAGTTCAAGGTCGTTCCGCCCAGAGCAGTAAAAAAAAAAAATAATAATAATAAATAAATAAAAAATAAAAGCGGCACTTTAGCTTGCTTAAGCGTTGTATAGACGCAGGGGTATTATTTTGATTGGTTTAATTTTACTTTGCAACATCTTGCCATGTTTAGCTAAATACTAAGTAGCTAAGTACCGGTGCTTTTGGCTTTTTATCAGGGTCAGGAGACAAAACGACGACTCGCGAAGCACAGCGTGCAAGAGTGGCAGCTCGGCACGTGAAGAAAACAGCGGTTGCTCGAAGGAGACTTCATAGCCACTCCAGCTAAATCCGAGAATGCGTTTTAGGGATGCTGCTGCATTCTAACGGCGTGCTATTATTAAGGCGAAAGCCTCTCAAGGCTCGTGGTGAAAATTTCGCGTTCGCGAGATTCCGCGAGATGCTCCCGAGAGACGTCGCAATAGGTTTTGTTGTCGACGTAAATTCACCGTCCGGCTAGTTAGGCCTAGTCCTAGTCCATATAAAGAACGCCGTAGTGTCACGTGTAAGTCAGTTCAGTATCGTATGTCGAGGGGTGGAATTCAGAGATGCCGATGTCGCCAACGACGAAACCAAAGAAAGAAAGAGAAAAAGAAATTAAATTATAACAAGCACAGAAACACACGAGACAGAGCTAGGTGGAAGGGAAGAAGTAGAAGAAAAGAAGGGGGAAATTCTTCGCCATTAAAATTTTGAGCGAAGCTATATAAGTGCAGTCCTGCAATTTTTCTCGCTCTCCTGATTGGAAAAGGGGCTCGTGTGAAGCGATAATGTTGACTTTTCATTGCTGTCCCGAGTACGCCTAAAGCGAGGAGCTGCTAAATGCAATAACTCAGGCGAGCTATTCAATGTAGTCGTCACTGTCGTCTCACAGAAACTGCATTCACCACATCCTCGTTGCTGCCCTCTTCTCAGTTAAATTTCAAGATCAGGGTTGTGAGCTCAAATATATATATATTTTTTTTTTGTTCTTTTTCGGAACGAGGAGCGCGAATGAGCGAGCTGACTTGTGTTTCTTAAAGCAAACAGTTCACATGCACTCCATCTGTCTCCGCTCCAACGATAACGGAGGGTGAAGTGTGTTCAGTTCCGGTACATACTTGAGAGTGAACCGAGCGTAAGTTTTTTGACGTGGTATAGAACGCGACACGGCAACAATATGCACTGTCCGGTTTCTGGTCACCAAAACCGCCGGCAACTAGTTTAAACCTCCCCGGGGGGCTTTTAGGCAGGCATATAAATGTGATGGCGGCACCCGGATGCCTGTCGCTTTTTCACTCTGGCAACTGAACTGCATGGCGCGTTCCTGCCGCCACACGCATCGAGAGCCCGCGGCTGTGACCCGCCCACCGTGCCTGCCGTTGTTATCGTGGCTACATCTGTGGCCATACTCACTCACGTGGTCCAGTGTGTCGCTCACAACAACGAGGAAGGAAACGAATTACAATCATACGCTTCTGCGGTCTTGCGTGCGTGTGCAAACACTCTCTAAGGAGGTGTAATTGTACACCGGTGCGTGCCATTGTCGCGCCAGCCCCGCGCTGTGCACGCGTTTTCTCTCCTGCGTCGAAGGTAATTGTATTGGCTGCCCTTGCTGTCTAGGCGCCTGTGGCTTATTTGTGAGGGACGTATGCGTCGTTATGCGACAGAGCGCACGTTTCCTAATATATTTCTACCCTATTGGCTTCGCTTTTTGCAATTCCCTCCCTTTTTTTTTTCCGCATTGGGCATGCATGAGGTAGCTGTCTACCGTTCGAGTCCACTCAATTAAGCTAACACACGACGGGCGGTAATTATATATACGCTAGAGCATCGCCCGTAGCGATGGCGGTGTGCCGAGTGTCGGTGTCTCTACACTCCCATGAAACAAGGCAAACGTGAAGAACACATAGCATGAAAGGGAGTGGATGGGGCAGGCGTGTAGTATAGTGCCGAGGTGTGGTGGCCATTGAGAAATATTCGCACGACGTCCTCCCCGCCGGCGGGAGCTGAGAAACGTCGAAGTCCTTATATTTTTTGCTTCCTATAATGACGAGCTTCGGCAGCCTCCAACCTGCTTCAAGGCGGTGCTTCGCACGTCGTGGCGGCGGCATTTTCGTTTTTGGCATCGTCGACAATTGTTGAAATGCGACGCAGTCGGCGGCCTGCACGGTTGAACTGGCCAGCCGGCGACAACGTGCCGTTTTTTCCCCTTGAGGCGAACTAGCCCTTCGGGGCAGCAGCTACTCTCTGTAGGAAAGCTGGCGCTGATCTTCAAGGACGTCAGCAAAGTTAGAATGGTGGCGACATGACCTTGTCTCAGCATCAATCGGCGATGCCGAGTTACGACGGTATTTTGCGTGCTCAAAGACGGCGCAAGGTGACTGAGCGTTTAGGTCACGAGCCAATAGCCTTGTATGCAGTACCTGTCCAGTATGTAGCTGCCAGACGCATGCGCTTCGTGTAGGGACTTACACAGTTCTTGCTGCTATGTACGGTCAATGAAGAATGGCTGTGCCTGTGCCGGAAGTGGCCTGCACGAGCTTTTGTTTATCGTTTTTTTGTGGGCCATGGTGTTTACAAACACATTGCACGCAGATAAGGTGCGGCGAGCTGTCCTTTTTTCTTTTTTTTCTCAACTCGGGTTGCGTCTTATACAATCCCAAACCTATTTCCTGTCGAAGGACCTATGAACGAGCTTTGTCATCAGATGTCCAAGAGATCCGCACTGCAAAGCATGTCCGCGCGGCACACCACAAACCCTGAGCACACCCTTAAGGTCTAGTATTCACACTTGTGAGTCGCGAGGGGCTTGCGACCCGCTGTCGCATGCGACCAGAGAGCCGCGCAGCGCGACCGATGTTCACACTTGCAAATGTGACCTGCGAGTGCTTTCCGCATCTTACCTTGACTGTTCATCACATCGAGTAAAGCTAACTTAGTTCACTTCAGCTGAGCCGCTGATTGATTACTGGTTTGCGACCGCAAAGCAGGCAAATCGAGCAGTGGTCGGACGGCCTGCAACTGTCGCTTTTCGACGAAAGCGGTCGCACGACCTCCGCGAGTCGCAAGTGGGAACGGGCCTTTAGGACGCCCTAGCACGTGATCGCATACCATGGCGGTCACTTAACCGTTCTCCGGCCGTACGCGTTTTCCGTTCTCTAGTGACTAGATGCCGTAAGTCCTCTTGAAAAACAATTTACGTTACATATTCGTAACGTAAAAGGCTGTTCATTCAACGCAGGGAATGATCACCCTTGGTATGGAACGCTAATGTGTAGTACCAACAACAGGTTCACACCGCAATCATGTGTGGTTCTAGGTGCCCAGTAAGGGTTCGCAGATATCGCATTCATTCCGAGATAATGCGAAACCGTACGCTTCTCTATCGGTGGAGTGGTATTGAAGGAGGCGCCTTGTAAGAACTATCGCCCTTCTGGCGTGCAGCGCTCGACCGCAGCGTTTGCCCGCCACATCGCAGTCCATAAGAATAGCGAGCTGAGGGCGTGCGATGCGTCTCCGCTGGTATCACCATCTCTGGTACCAGGCGGACGTTGCGGAAAGGCGGGACCGGTGGGAGCCCGTCTACGTCGCCTCGCCGTCTATGTGGGCGTGTGGACCCGCCGCGGCATTCCTGGAGCCGCTTTCCGCGCAGTCCTGAGAGCGACGCGGGGCTTCGACACTCCGTGTATACATTGCCAGAGACAATGGTCCATTACAGCTCCTGGCATCATGCTCTGCGGAGCGCGTTTCGGGAGCGCCACCCTCCGTCTCTCCGGCCGTTCCCGGACGTTGATGGAATCCTGCCTGGAATCGAATGCGTAACCGCGGGCTCCTCCGTCCGCTACCATCGCCACTGTTGCTGGGGGAGGCATCCGGTGGTCGTTCCAGAAGCGATGCTTACGCACACTTGCGGGTGAAAGAAAGGTAGAAAAACAGCATGCAGGAGGGGGAGCCATGCGGCGGCGCCTATCGTGTCACGGATTGCATGCGTATGCGTTGCAGCCGCACGTCCCTGACATGAGCAGGCTTGCACGAAACACGATGGCGTACCACCACCACCACGTCGTCGTTGTAGCAGTCGTAGTTCGAAAGCCTCTTTCTCCAGCGTGTTCCCAAAGTAGGTTTCCCGCGTGATTTTGTTTTCGCTATTCTTTTAGAAAGATTGGAAGGGGGAGGGGGGGGGGGGGGGGGGGCGTCTGCACTTTTCTTTTTTGGTGCAGTTTGTTGATGCCTCCTGCAGGCGCGCTTCGGTGGCCAGGGGGTAGCACTGGTCACGACGCCATCGACGTGATCTCACGCGCTGCAGAAGCAGCCGGGTATAGAGTGCCTCCTTCGAAGCCGAACTGACTTCGTGGCTCTCCCGAGCTTTTATTTCTCTCGTTGGCCTCTCGCGCGCCACCAGCTTGGCTTGGCTCCGCATTGCTCGCCTCGGTCGGTTTGTCTGTCTGTCTCTCCGTTAATCCCCGGTTGTTATGCGGGCGCGCTTGGGCTTGAGCGTATTATACCGTGCTGGGCGCATTTATATGTAGACAGCCGGCATATTCCGGTTATCGCTGCATTCCCACGAGCGGCTTCTTGCTTGGGCCGTGCTTCGCTTGTTATCTTTTTTATTTTTTAAGCCTTCCGCGCGTACTCCCTCTTCACCTCTGCGAGTGTTTTATTCCTGGGAGGAAATATGAGGGAATAACGAGGGTCGGTAAAATCGACTTGTTCGTGTCTCCTCTTGATCGCCCGCTTTCTTTCTTCTGACCTCTGCGTGTTTTTTTTTTTATTTTTTTTTTATTTTTTTTTTCCTTTATAAGCTTTCCTCGGTACCTGCATGCATTTAGTGTTCACAGCGTGGATAAATGCCCGCCTGTCTTGTCAGGGAACGCGTTTGGAGGAGGCGTTCCTTCGTACCCTTTAGTCTCGCGTCTGTTGCCCCCGTCAACCGTGTACGGGTCTGTATACCTTTGTACAGCTCATGTTTATTTTCTGTCCTGTTCTGTAGCCGCAAAGTGTGTTCATGTGCCTTTGCTCACATACTTGTTTGTTGGCCTTCTTGTTTCTGTGCTTTTTTCGCTCGACGCCCTTCGGGCAGCACTGTCGCTACTGCTTGAATTTACGGTATCGAACTGCGCGCTGGATTAAGGCGCTTGAGATTTGTGCTGATGATATGCCTGGAGTATTTGGCGTGAGCTGTAATCGATCCCTGTAGTTATTAAGACGATGTTCACGTTAAGCGTGGTTGCCTCCGTACTAGAATGCACCCTACACTGGTGTGCAAGGGAAGGCAACCCAGTGCTTAGGGCTATCAGATGTGGGCTACTGCATTGTAGTGGCAACGATATTATAGCTGCCTCTCAGATCAGTGGTATTTGGTTCGACGCTTCCACGCGTCACGAAAGCCGCGCTGGTGCTCTGCAGTGCAGCGACCCGCCGCCGTCCGCCGCTGCGTCGGATGTCGCTAGCGTCCTTCTCTCTGAAAATAAGATAAGAAAGGGCGGTACTTCGCTGTGGAAGCCAGCCGTAATTCTGGTGTGTGTGTGCTGTGTATGTGTATATGCATTTGATTTGTCGCACTTTTGTTCTTTCTGGTTGCGCGTTTGTCTCAAGCCGTTCGCGCGCGCGCGCGCGCCCTCCTCCGGGGAGGTTTGTTCTTTTCCCCCTCCGCCTGCTGTCTCCGATTCCCGCGGATTCCGGAATGCTGATCTCTTGTGGCCGAAACTGGTTTTACGTACACAGACGCACGCGCGTGCGCACGTCGGTCCTCGGGAGCCAGTGTTTTCTTTCTTTGTCTTATTTCCTCGCTGCCTCCTGCTGCTTCTGCAGCGGCAGCAGCGGCCAACCAGGAGGAGGATGGGAATGCCGCCGTGTCGCTACCTCGGCTACTTGCAATACTCGCGTGCAAACCGAAGACGTTCGGCTATGATAGTTTTTTTCATTTATTTAGTACGTTGTTTCTTCGGTCCCGTCCGCCCCGTTGTTCTCGATGCAGCTCCTCCCCCCCCCCCCCCCCCCCCCCTCTCTCTCTCTCTCTCTCTCTCTCTCTCTGACTTTTATTTTTGTGTGCATGCTCGCGCAAATATGCATTTTCACGGTTCACTAGTGTGGTCTGCAGCGACCGACCATTTTAGGAAAGACTGAGTTCCCTTCCCTCTGCCTTTGAACGCAACTTTGTCGTACGGGGGAGCTTTTCGCGGATGGTGAACTGAAATACGCTGTTTTTCCTTTGTTACCCCGCCTGGCTCGTGCTCGTAGTTCTTATCATACCAGACGCGAACCAACTCAAGGACGAAAAGTTGGGCACCCATCGAAGGAAACCGCTCCATCCATTGGCGTCGACCGATTCTCGTATTGTGGTGGCCAATTTAATTTCCACCTGCAGTGTCTGCAGTATCACGCTGGAGAACTAGCCGCGACGTCATGGCTAACGCCCAGTACCATTAGATTGAGGACCTGGGGCACTGGCTAGCTGCTCCGGTCTTGAGTTGTACCCGACTCTATAGATAATCTCATCTATGAAAGGGGCACTGCAATGGGTCCGAAACTCGGAGCTTGTCGTACTGTCTTGCCACCAGCGGCACCCCGTACATAACGTGGATAGAATGGGGAAAACGTGTTGTGCGCTGCTGCTAATGGTTAACGGTCTAGATTACAGGTGGCCGTATGTCATGCGCTAGCCTCGCAGCTCTTACGTAACTGGTAATAGCCCTGTCGCGTGCTCCTGTGTCTACACTGAGCGTGCTCTGCCGGCTTGTGCCAAAAAACGGTGCTAAAAACCTAACCTAACCTATCCATCGGTTTCAGTTGTGTGTCTTTTTAATCCCTTTGGATTGTGAGTGCATGCGTGTGTGTGTGTGGTTGTCACGATGGTGGTAAGATGTAATAACTGCAGACCATAGTCCTTTGTTTCACTGGGCTTCTGTAGACTTGTTTCTCGTGACGTTTTTTTTTTTTTTTTTTTTTTTTTTTTTTTACTGCTTTCAGGGGACATTCATTGCGTTCTCGGTGAAAGGCTATTGATAGTAATGGATAGTAAATAATACTATTCGAGGCTATAAGGCTATTCGATAGTGGATAGTAAATAATACCGGCTTATGAACGCTCTCCTATCCGCTGAGACACCTCGATATCGATTTATAAAGTGATATATAGCATCGAGGTGGGTTCCTATGAGTGGCTAGCTTTTCATGGTCTGATCTGCCCACGCCGTCGCACTGACGTACAGCGTACAGCGCCACGCTGCGTTTGGTGGGAACGGCATTTTTTTTTTTCCTGTTTTCTTTATCAGCATAATAAGTTCGTCGTACTCGCCCCTCGGTTACGGCACATCGCATTTATCTCGCGGTTCGAAGTCGAAAAAAAAAAAGAAAAAGAAAAATCTTCTAAAGCGCAAATATGCCTTCTTGTTATTATTGGTGGAGGAGGCACCGGTCGAAAGAGACGCCTGCATTCCCGAACTCGGCAGCCCGAGATTTTGCGTCACGTATATATACATGGCGATGCTTTGTTTCGTTTCGGCAGTTAGGACGAGCCACCTGTCTCTTGCGGCCGCGCATCTGAGCACAGCGAGTTTCTTCACGCGCAACCTTGAACGAGTGCAGTGCCTTCCATGGGACTGCACCTGGCGACTACAGACGTGTGCCGCGGTGTCGTCGTGTGGACGGTTTGTGCATATACAGACGTCCCACGAATAGGGATCACGATGCACGTTTGACTTTTCTCAGTTCCACGCTTTTGTTGTCGTTAAGAGCGAATGGGTTATCGATCGTAATTATTTCGGGTAAAGAGCCAGGGGGGTTGTCCATTCTGTCTTCAATACATGAACCAGAGAAACGACTGCTCGAATAGTGTTGCACTCAGACGAGCAAAGGTGGTTTGATGTTGCTGTCTCGCTGCATTCTGGCTGCTCCGGCATCAAAGCCTTGTGCAAATATTCGTCTCGGCAGTTCTGTAAAGGTAACCTGCCTGTTGGGGCAGACGCAGGCGACGACGGAACGCTAAATCCCCCCCCCCTTATTCCTCCCCTTCGATCTCTATGATTCGCTACATAATTGGATATTTGCAAGCAGGTGCGAAATGTGATTGAGTCGTGTTACCTGTTCTTTTCTCACGTTGCTACGCCCTGACGGCGGTATTATGATGTGAATCGCCCTGCTGACTCGCGTGGAGCGCTACGAACGCAGCCTTGGGACAGACCCAGCGTTGGCGTAATTCGGGTTGGCGCTTGCCTGCATATTACGATTGGCAAGCGCGACGCATTCCTGGAGTTCTTGACCAGTCAAGCTCGTTGGCGTGTTCACAGAAGCTGGCTTATCCGGCGTGGCGCTTAACTCAGAATAACGGAAGCCCGATTGGAATGCATCGCTCGAATGCCTTCCGAGCAATGGCATCTTTTCCCTTGCACCATTTCCTTGGTTTGTTTCCGCCGTTGGAACGCGTTAATTTGTCTTCGGCATGAAGGTAGAGTTTCTTGTGACCGAAGATCGAGGCGGGAGTGAGCGAATGTTGTAGCTCTGGTGTCGATTCCTTTTTCGTGAAATACCTTCCTTGGTCCCGTAACACGGCTTCATGGATACCCGGCTTCGCTCGGATTCTCATGCGCCGTGTCAGTTGTATTGGTAGCTTCCGGAGCACATCGGGAGTGTTTCTGCACCGGCCATTGTTAGTTACCCTACCATCACCATAGTTACCCTTCACATGGAAGGAAACTGAGGAGTTGCTGCGATACGTCGAAGCGGGCGCTTGCAAAGGCGCAACGTTCGGGCGTGTGAGGAAGAAGGATATAGGGGGAGGGAGGGGTGAGTTGACGGACGGAATAAGAAGAGGAACGCGGTACAATTAACCCGCGGAGGGTGTGATAATTAATAGGTACGGCGCGCTCGGGACCCCAGCATCTTGTCTCCCTCCTGTTTGCCGCCCTCCCCCCGCTCCCTTACCCTCTATTTCAGCTCAGCGCTGAATAACGCAGCAGGAAGGGGGAGGGGGGGGGGGGGGGACGTTCTTCGGCCAACTTCGAGCATCTCGCGCGCGCCTCTTCGGCCACCTCACGGCGCCGGCGGGAGCAACACGGCAGCAGCAGCAGCAACTCAGCGGCGCGTTTTCTAGGAGCCGGTCCGTTTTTCACTTCACGCCTCGCTCACGAACATCTCCAGGCTGGCTGTGGTAGGGTCCACGAGGGAGGGTGATGGAAGGTACGATGGGGAGGGGGGGGGGGGGGGGGCGAAGGGCGAGCAACGCGTTCGAGCTCGCCTTCACCTCGGCGCAGTCAAAGCACGCAGTGGAGGAAGAAAATCTTCTCTCTTCCTCCGATTCGGAGTGGTGGTTGAGAGAGGAGGAAAATGAGCCCGCCAGGGGCCTCAGGAATGCCGCGCGCTGCTTCTCTTCGGAGTACTCTGCTTTGCTCGCTTGGCCGCTGCAGAAGACCCGTCTTCTTCTTCTTACTCTTCCTAATGGCTCCGCACGCGCGCGGAGGAGAAAAATGGCAGCGCGGCCGATCTGTCGGCGGAACTGCGCTCGCGCTGCTGGGGGACGCTTATTAAAATAATGTGCGCACTTCGGCGCGCCGGAGCGTGTGGCGGACGTTTGGACGCAGAGGTTCGGCAGAGCTGTCGATGATCGGGGCGGAAAAGACGGAGGGAAAGGAGGCAAGCACGCACTGGAGGGTGGCCCTGCGCGCTTACTGGCAGAACCTCGGGTCAGACTTACGATCGGTGCAAGTGAGACTGCGATTGGTCTCTTGTCCCGACCTCTGACGCTGAGTTAAGCGCAATCTCCGCAACATCGTAATATTTGTGTTAGCATCCTGTAGGAATCGACGGGATGTCACTGAAAGTCTGTGCAGGGCATTTAGTCGCACCTCGTCCTGACTTTTCAGCCATTTACCATTCGTGCTATGGGCACTCACGATGGACACTGCGATCAGCTTTCTTATTGTCGGATTCAACTCAAGAATGAAGCGGCAACTCATCGAAGAAGGCCTTTCAGTCCTAATTCCCTTTCACGTTAGCGTGAAAAGGAGATGGATTAACCGCGACGTCATGAAAATTGGCCAACGCCATTGGCTGGAGGCCCTTTTCAGGTCGTGGACGAGCAAACACGTGACACGTTAGTGGAGTAGCGTCACGGATAGTTCTTGGATAATTCTTTGGAAGTGCGCAATTCTTTTTTTTTTTTTCGTGAATAGTTTTATGCAAGACTGTTGGCTTCCCTGATGTGCATGGTGGGGCGCGATATCGAGTAGGCGTGAGGCGGCGGAGGGAGCCGTGATGTCTGCTCCGTGGCTCGTGGGACATCGGTTATGGGGCCGACAAGCAGGAGGGGGAGTTAAAATACGTTAGATTCTGCGGCATTGCTTTTCATACCGGCAAAATAAGTGGGCAAACTGCGGTGCGGAGAGCTTCACATGGTGTCTGTGGTGTCTTGGTCCGTGTTGGCAGCACGCTATAGCATTTGCACGGGATGAAATACTTTTGCTAGTTTCCCATATTTCGAGCAGAATTCGTGCACGTTTCTCTTTAGAGTTTCCCGTACACTGCGCAGTTAATGGAACAGTCGCCAAGGCGGATTTCGCATTGCGCTGCTGGCATGCCAGAGCTGCACCTGGGGAAACCGAAATAAATGACCAGTACTTGAATAAGTCATTTTCTGTGGCTTAGAAGGCAACTGAATAAGTTTTAAGTTGCATGTGTGTGAAAGCTGCAGGTAAACCATGTGGTTTTGCTCAATAGCGTTTGAAACGGTGGCTTAATAGTCGAATACAGATACACCTGCATTGTGGCCGCTCTGGAGCGCACAGCGACATGTAGTAGGACACCGTTGATGACGTCATCTATAGAGGCGGTACAAGCATTTGCCGCGAGAAAGGAAACCGACGTCATCAGGCAAAGGCCGCGAAGCGCTGTTTAACGGCATCGGGCGACGTACAGAGTAAGCAGCTGAAATTTTAAACATAACGAGTCATCTAGGTTCTCCGCATTGCGTTGGGGCTAAGAGGAGAAGCCTAGACTGTCTTGACTTTAATACTAGGTTACATTTAAATGGCAACGCAAAACCATTCGGTAAGCTTGATCGACAAGTTTAATGCGTGTGAAATCTTCTATTTCGTTGGATTTTCGGGAAAGTGTTTCAGTATATATAAGGCGACCACCTTCGTGTTGAACGGAGTCGCCCTCTACCGGTCGAAGAATACGTACGTCATCCACACAGACCCGAACCGCGGACGGGGCGGAGGGGCTATTAAAGCATCAGCATCATCGTACATGTGGTCATTTGGTTTAGGTTCGCGTAGAAGAGGGCTCTGGCTTGTTCGTCTCTAAGTTTCGTTTCCCGCTTTTAGGATCCTTTATTCTCAGCGCTGCTGGCTAAACACGGGTAACGGGAGCAAGAGAATAAAAAATTAAAGAGCACTGCAGAATCTCCATTGGAATAATTCGAAAGCACGGCTGCTGCTGTTGGTTGCTTGCGGTTGCTTCTAGTTGCTCAATTCACTTCTTGTTTACCCATTTTAGTCTTTGGTACTTTCAAATTGCGCGCCAATCCCTTCCTATGCCTTATTTCGGCTCTACTTCCGGTAGCGTGACGTCACATCCTTGACGTCGCCCTAATTGACTGGCTTAACTATTTTAGCATTTCATAAATTCAAATGTGACGCCAAACCATTGGCTCACGGTAGATAAGCGGAATTATGGAGATCGTTTCCGGGGCGCGGCACAGTGGTAAAGCGCTCGGCTGGGGATCCAGAGGATGGTGGTTCGATTCCAGGTGGAGGGCAATTTTATTATTTTTTTTTTTATGAGGAGGGGCACAGTGGTAAAGCGCTCGGCTGGGGATCCAGAGGATGGTGGTTCGATTCCAGGTGGAGGGCAATTTTATTATTTTTTTTTTATGAGGAGGGGTCGCACACCTTGTAAGCGTTGCTAGGCAACGCTGGCAAAGCTTGGCGAGGGGGCTGCGCAGCTGGCCTTGGCTGTGACGTCACGTGCATGCGCAGAACTCTGCTATGTGGAGCCACGCGAAGCTGCGGTCTGACACGGGTAGTACGGGGCGCACACCTTGTAAGCGTTGCTAGGCAACGCTGGCAAAGCTTGGCGAGGGGGCTGCGCAGCTGGCCTTGGCTGTGACGTCACGCGCATGCGCAGAACTCTGCTATGTGGAGCCACGCGAAGCTGCGGTCTGACACGGGTAGTACGGATAGTGAAGCTTTCGCTTCAAAATAGAGCCCGCTTTCCGCCGAACCAACTTCTCAGTCGCAGTGTGTGTCACGCGCCAAACAGTGCACCGGCGATGTCTTTCACGTGACTTGCGAATGCTCGATCAGCCTCTTCCGTGCCAGCGGCGGCTTAGCAATACAGCGATGTTGCGGATGTGAATGCAAGCGGAGGGATCACTGACCGCCTTATGCCGTCATTTACCGCTTTAATCAAAGCCAGTCGAGGCTACACGCGCGGCTAACCGGAGCGCACATCGGATTCGCAACAAGTATATATCAGCTCTACTCTTGACGATGCGAGCAGAGAGAGAGGGGGAGGGAGAGATATGGCGCTCCGAAAGGCGAGTAGCATATTCGGAGGAGGTGTTTCGAAAGCGGCTTTTAGCCGTATTTTATGGCACTTTAAAGAGTCTTCTCGGAACGAGTCCCGGCCGGCCGCCGCCGTCTGTATACGCAAGAAGCGGCCGGCCACCGAGCGCTTCTCAGGAAAAAGAGATTAGCCGAGGTGCGAGGCCACGGAGCCGCACTCTCTCTCTCTCTCTCTCTCTCTCTCTCTCTCTCTCGAGGCTGCTCGGTAGTTGCAGCGGCGACGGGCAAAGCGCGAAAACAGTAGAAAACCGGCGCCCGATCTTGTTTTCTCTTTTTCTTTTTCTCGTTTCCGATCGCGGGAAACAGCGCTCTGTTGAGTCACGAATTGACGGCAGTTCTGTTTGGTTCTCGCGTCAAAAGCCAGAGCAGCCAGAGTTCCGACGAAGCTGCTTGAGAAAGAGAATAAATGTTATAATTCGCGCGCGCACGCTCACAAAACCGCTTGCCCTTCCTAGACCCTCGCTTTGTCGTCTTGTCTCGCTATTATTTATCTTTCTTTAACCCGAATAAGCGCAACAAATTCAATGGCGGGTTTCAACGGAAGTAATTGATTTTGAATAGTATTATGGCTTTGTACGCAGCAGCTAAACTGAAACTGTGGGGCCTAAAACGTATTTGAGGAATCTGGGGTAAAAATTCGACCACCTGAGTATTTTTGACACGCGCCCAACACACGGCCATTTGTCGCGTTTGTATTCCATCCCTCATATGCTGACCAAATGTAATGTTTTTTGCCACCACTAACTGCCGGAGATCGAACCATCGGCACCGCGCTTAGCATCCTAGCTCCGTGTAGTCGACGAGGCGGGTAGAAGAGGTGGGAAATTAGGAGAAACTTTGCGCGGAAATGCGTCGCATATTCGCGAGTGCATTGCGCGTGTTAGAATTATGTGCGCTGTAACAACCCGTGTACTGTTCTCGCGGAACAAATTCTTAGAACAGATAATTATTTAAGAGATAGGCGTAGGACGAATGGCTGCTCACTGTGCACATGGCTTGCTCTGCAAGCGTGCCCTTTGTTGTACGTTTTGTTTCTTCAGAACAGCGCGCGAAGTCGTTGCATTTGACTTTAGGCTTTTGGTTGGCGTCGTTGTTACCGCGCGACCTCAAGCTCCTCTTCTCCAGCCTGCATTTTCCTTGAAAACTGCGCCGAGTTATTTATTTCATTGCTTACCTTTCTCTTTTGTTCTCCAGCTCGTCGCACCGCGAAGCGCGTGCTTTGTAAACGACAGCACGGCTGGCAGCAGCAACGCATAGTCTAACCTTGGGGGTGCCGGTAATGTAGTCTGGTTCACCGAAGAACCGCCGAGATTTATTCAATCAGTGGCGGCGGGTTGTTAGTCGCGCCTTTCTTTTCTCCTTCCCTCCATCGATTGCACCTATTCGGTCCTGCGTTCAGGGACGAACGAACGTCGGCGCAAGAGACACAAGCTGTCGCTGAGCCGAAGAAGGAAAGCCGAAAGAGACGGAGGAGGAGAATGAGAGAGAGAGATAAAATATAGGAGTTGACCGTTGGTGCCTCCGCGGAGTGTTGGGAGCATCTGTTTCTGCCTTCGTCAGTCCTTCACCCTTTCCTTCACGCACCTCGCCCTGACTCCTGTGCGGTCGCTGTTCTCGCAACTTTCTTCCTCTTTCTTTCCTTCCACGAGAGCGAGAGATGATTTGGCGGCATTGCGCGGACGGCGAAATCGTTTAGCGGGAAAAGAGAAGGGGGGGAGTTGTTACTTGTGTTTTAACGCCACGGAATCCCTAATTAGGCCTCGAGATAAGAGCTGTGAATCGCGGCACATACTTTTTATCCGCTCATACAGAGAGTGAAGTGCTGCAGCGACAGGCGAGCGTGCGCGCGTCGTGGGTGTCCGCCACTGCCACCTCTAGCGTTCAAATTCTCGAAACAGACATTGCTCGCGCCGTTCGATTAAAATTTTTTCGACATCCACGGACTTCGCCAGCTCACATAATAAGCATCATCCTGGAAGGGAGGAGGAAATGATGGATTGAAAACTGTGACGGTTGCTTCCAATTGCTGCGACGGACGCGGGACAGAACACGCTGGTAGCGCCACTGCAACTTGTTTTGGCGCACGTATTGCCCGCATTGCGGTGCCCCTGCGAATTAGATCCCCGACATTCTTGGCAGCGTAGTGACGGTTGACTGAAAACTTTTCACCAAATATGCGATCACCAAATATGCGAGCGGTAGCAACGAGCGGACGAATGACAACACAGAGCTTCGATGGTCGGTTGAGCTCGTGGTTGTCACCTCGGGTTACTCATAGTAAGGTGGAATAAGGATTAACATTCCAGTGGTCTATAATGCCGAGTCAGGCACGGTACGCACTTACGCTACGCAGACACGTTCATGCGGCTTGGTTAAAGCGGGGCTTTATGTATGTCAGGCGGTCGCCTACACAAGCTCGAGAGTCCCCCCCATATTTTTTGTCGTTCTTGTATCGATAGCGCAGTAACACTGCCTTCCGTTGCGAGTCGCTTTCGTCCGTCGCTTGCAAAGAAAGCGACAGCAGTTTGGCCTAACATGGAAATTCGACCGCGTCCTAACGTTCGCGATAGATTACGCCGCTGCCTCAGGATGTGCCAGGCCTTCGTACTCGGACTGGCTCGCATTAATCGCCTTCGTGCTCGGTGAAAGTTTTGTGGACATCCTGCAAGTTTACGCGAGAGCCATCGTGGCATTGTATATCTGACAAAAACAAAAATGTGCGCTTTATTTTTGTTTCGTTTGTTTTTCCCCCGCATCCTTTCAGCAGGAGAGAGAACGAACTTTTTTGAGTGTTGTGAACGACGCAGAGCGCTCGTGCACCATTCTTGTCGCTGGTTGTTGAACTGTCGTTTTTGTTATTCGTTTATTTTCTTTGCGGGGCCGTCTATCGCGATGTGCATTGGAGGAAATTGGTAGATAGGCAGAGGAGAAGAGAACCGTGGCAATAGCTTGACGCCTGCAGCTACACATTATTCGTCGTTCGCGGCGCCGATTCTCGCATTACGATCGTGGCCATAACGAGAATCATTACGTGAGCGCGCGCGGCAGAACTCCTGCGAGAGGCGGCCGGAACACCGTCTCGGTCCTGCCGCCTCTGCTGCAGGGCTGCTCGCCCGGGCCACCACGCGCGCTCATCGCGGTAGTTGAGTCGTGCGCGGGGTCTTAGTGCGTGAAAGCACCGTGGCTGCATTAGGGCGCCTCCGTACTGCGGGCACACTCGTATCCTGCATCATGTGCCGCCGAAATAGAGTCGCCCAGCTCCTTCTCCTTTCCGCTCCTGGGCGGCTGTGCCTCCTCTTGGGTAGCTGCGTGTGTATGTACGCATGCATATATGCGTGCGTTGCGCAGGGCGGCTCAGAAGAGGACACGCACGCAGAGTTCGACCTGCTTGCTCCGCGGCTAGAGCTGACGTGCGGCAGGAGAGGAAGCTGGCGGGATTTTCTGTCTGCTTCTCTCTCTCTCTCTCCCTGTTTTACCGAATCCGATGTGCGTGGCAAAAGAAACCATGACCATCTCTTTTCTGTTTGCAATGACGGGCGGCAGCGTTCAACTACCGGACCTTGCCGGCTGCTGCTGATCCGGCAATGCGTTTCTCTAAGCCTCTTTTTGCTTTTCTTCGTTTTTTTGTCCTGCTCCTTTATTTCGGTGACGGCGGCTTCGGGCTCTCCGACGCGAACTAGGCGCGAATTTAAACCGGTTGCCGCAGTTTGATTCGCTGCATCGGCGATTGGCGTCTCTGCGGTGCGCGTGTCCTCCTCGGAGTGTGTGTGTGTGTGTGCGCGTAGCGCCCGGTGTTTGCGCGGCTCGCGTCGTTGCTGGGCGGTCGCCGCCCTTCATCCTCTCCCGACGCACTGCGCGGCAGTGGCTTCGTACAGTGTGCGTGCATCGCGCACGCCGATCGAGATTATGCCGATTACGCAGTGCACGTTGTTCTCATTTCCCCCGTGCCGCTGCCGTTGCTTCTCGCTCTGTCTCTTTTGGAAGAAGGGCGCCCTGGTCGCGTTTCGCAAATTTACACCTCCCATCGCGTCCATTATTTGATAAAGACTATAAGGAACCGCTGATACTTGGCTGAGCGTTGTGAAAAATCGAGATTTGCGAGCTTTACCAGGAGCCCGAAAGACAACGCATTTATAGTTGGGGATTGTCGTGACGCTGGGGCTATGGCGACCCGGCCTTCACTTGGTAGCGTGCAGAGACTCCGGGTTGAAGAAGGACTGAATCTTCGAAGTTGGTAAAATATGTACAAGCAGGTTTACTGGCACTTTGAGAAAACGTATTTACAATATTTACACGAAAAAGAAGGGTACATCAGCAAAATGGCAAGCGTTAAGGGTTCATAGCGAGAAGCGACTGGATGAGCCGTTTACCCAGGGCTCAGAGCGACATTTCGTGCTCTGCAGCGTCCTTAAAACCCCCCTATGTCCAGCCCCTCTCTGAAGATGTTGACCAACCAAATCCAGGGCACGCCCCTCAGGTATCGGCATCCAATCGAACACATCACTGCACTGATGGTCTGAAGCACTGACTGGTCCGGCATTCATTCGTTGGGCGTGATCACTTGTTGGCGGGAAAAGCTTGGGAACGGCGAGGAGAGGAGGTACATTTCTATTCTTCAGCAAAGAAACCACAGGCTGGTTCTGACAAGGGGTTTTACTTCTCAGAAACCCGAGTGCACGTGGCGCCGCATAGGGCTCCCAACATTGTCCCTTTTCGACAATTGCAAATCTTTCCTGCATTCCCGGGAAATCACTTAATGGCCGTATGAGTCATGCTCCTTTCTTGTCCTGCACGTCAGCGGACATGTCACTCTGTCGTCTCCTTTGGATAGGAGGCATTCATCACTGGAGGATAGCACTTCTCGACTGGAAGGGTGAACAAAAGAAAGAAAGCACTTCCTGCTATTTCCCGCAGGGGGACGTTTCTTTGTGTTTTTCCAGACGTTCTCTTGACAGGGTCAATTTGGCATTTGCAGGTTGTCCACAAAGCAAAACATGCTTACAAAACAGGATTCCTGGAAACAGGCTCACTTAGAGCCATTGGACCATCACCACATATTCACAAAACTTATCCATGCCCACAGGCGAACAATAGAGCGCGCAATTGCGGATGCTTGGTCGTAACAGGATCCAACACCAGCGACGCGCCGCCGTGTCGTCTCGGGGAAACTGGTAAAAACGATGCATTTTCTACGAATTACACCAGAGATAAACCCGCATTTTAATGCATTTTCAATAAACAAGAAGAGAAATGCACCACGGGGGACAATCTCACCTCAGCGAACAATAGGCTCATCGTCCTCGAGGACAACTGGTCCGAACTCTGCCTCATCAGGTGGTTTTCTTCTCACATATCGGTCTGCTTAGAAATGAGCCGCTGATGACAGTCCATTATCCTGGCACCCCTATATATCATTCGTCGTCACCGATTACGACTGCTGCCGTGAAGTTATGCATCAGATCACCGTATCACAATGTCGATCCTGACCCACAGGTCGCCTCGGACAAACCTCTTTCTTCCAGTATCTGTTGTAAAAAGAAAAATTGGTTCACAGGAAAGGAAAGGCGCAGTATCTGTTACACTTGTTTTCTGTGGACAGTTGAACCGCGCCGTAAGGGAAGGGAGGAAGGTGGGAGTTAAAGTGAAAAGAGAGAAAGAAGAGCCGTAGTGGAGGGCTACGGAGTAATTTCGACCACCTAGGGATCTTTAACGTGCGCTGACATCGCACAGCACATGGACGCCACTTCATTTCGCCTCCACCCAAAACGCAGCCGCTGAGATCGGGTTCGAACCCGGGTATTCCGGCACAGTAATCGGGCGTCTTACCACTGCACCACCCCGGCGGGGCAGTATCTGTTGTTCAGTGCTGGGATTTCGGGTCGGTGCTTACTGAACTACGGCCAGAAAACTTCCTCGTGGCAGGGCCTCTTATTCCAGCTTCTTACACTGTGATGGCTATCGAAGCCTCCAGCATTGCAACTCCTCTGTGCCTGTCTGGCTTTCGGCTCGGCATCATCGCGCAAAGCAGTCCTCCGCTGAGCTACGCCATCTCGCCTTCCCTTCCGATACGGAGCATCGACTCCTATTTCCACAGCCCCGGTCAACGCACTGGACCCCGTGTTCTCTTGATCTTCGCTGAGTTTACTGGATTCACACCCTTCATCCCCCTCTCTCTCTCCTTTACTGCCATCAATCATATCCCCTCTGCCCATCCCAACTCCCCTTAATTTCTCACCCATCTACTCATTAACACTATCATGTCTGCTACCCATCACCGCGCTTTCCGGCGCAAAGCAGTGGTACCTGAAAGTACTGCAAAATAGTGCGCCCATCTCATTTTCCACGTGAAAGACCTTCGGCACGGCTTATGCACCGGTTCACTCAATGTACCGGCGCGGACAAAAGTAAATGGAGCACGCAATTTCCTTCTAGAAATTTGCACGCGTTGAGTAATTGAACCTGGCAGCCATGGTATGTGTGAATCAGTAGTAGACGCCCTTTCACTTGGTCAAATATTGTTTTCTCTATTGTAGAAGGCGTGATTTTAATTTGAACGGAAAGCGTGCTCCGTTTACTTATGTCCGCACCTGTACGACGTAAAAAGGGGCTCCGGTGTCTGCCGTTATTCTCATTTTCGCGTTTGGGCATGCTTACACGCGCAGTCAATGTTCAGCGGTGTAGTAGGTGTAGTGTGCATGCGTTTCGTGTCGCGCGGCCTCTATATCTGAGTAGGGCGTATCAAACGTGAGGGAGAAGGGAGAGGGGCAAAGCTGCAAACAAAATGCCCATGTAAGTACTTGTTTTAACTGTCACCAACTCGCGCGACAAATTCCTTCGTCCCTGCGGGGGCCGCTGACAGTCCATTATCCTGGCACCCCTATATCTCCTCCGTCGTCACCGATTACGACTGCTGCCGTGAAGTCATGCACCAGATCACCCTATCACAATGTCGATCGCCGCCTTGTTCGTGCGGATCATGCCACTCGCGGTCAGCCTTCCGAGCGTGGCGGATTTCCGCTCCTGCCTCGCGTCTGTCTTGCTACTTTTGAATCTTGACACATTGGGTTTCAATAAACCTCCTCTGCTCATTTACATCATGCGCTTTACTTTTTTTTCCCTCGCCTTTGCCTTCGCCATTCGGTCGATATCGATCTTCCGCGCGGGTCGTTGCGTTCCGATCCGTGCTTCAGTTCTCGTTGCTTCCGATTCATGCTCATCAATCGACTACTGTATTGGTCGGTCATACCGTACCTCAGGCTAGCATCTTGCTCTAGTAGTTTCGGTTTTAGATATTTCATGTGTCTAGTTCCTGTTGTAACGCGATGACAATGTCATGTCACCTCAGATTCGGCGCTGCTTTGTTTCTACACTCGCCTGCCGGTTCCCCCAGTGTTCAGCAGCGTTTCTATGTTGCTTTCTTTTTCTTTTTTTTTTAAATAATGGGGGCAGGGGATGGGGGAGGGAGTATGTATATTCAGTAGCGAAATCGTATTTATCTGGTGCATTTTGTTGGGACCCGGAACTGAAGGAAACGTGCTGATTTCATTACACTGACTCTCCGCGACTGTATACAACCAACCACATTGTTGCTTTCCACGCACTATTTGTGGCCGCGGAGTGTTTCCTGCGCGCACAGTGTGCTCTGCGCACCTCCACATTCTGCACGCTCGCGCACCACCGTACTAATATATCGCTGGCAGTGGTACACATTTAGCAGGATGCTCCACTTTGCTGACACGCGCACACACGCACCGACTACCCGCGAGGACGTGTGAAGGCGCTTTCCCCACCCGCCGCCACGTTCGTTGGGCAAAGGTATAACACGCGCCGTTTCGAGGAAGTGCTGCGCGGACCATCGCTGCTGCATGGGAAAGACCACTTCCTTATTATTTACAGGCACCTCCTTCAGTTTCTTGTCGGCTGTGTTCATTTCGCTTATCACCGCTGTTGGGTGCACGCGCGCGCACCCTGCGTGGAGCTCACCCCCACTTTGTTTCTCGGCTGCGCCATCTTCCGACCGGCAGGGCCCTTCCTTCGCTCGGTTGACATCTCGAAGCGCGCGCGCAGCCGGGAGTGCCGTTGGTGCACACCGTCTTATCTTGCTTTTCCTTGTCACGCGTCACTCAAACGGCGCGCCGCCGCTAATGGCCGCTGCCGGTGCTCACGCGATGTGGACGCCGCCGCCAACTTCGGCGCAGTCACTGTTTTCGCCATTGGAGGATGGATAGGCTTGGGCGCGAAAGCGTGCTGCTCGTCGCCGTGAGCGTCAAATCTGTATGCTGCAGCTGGGAAGTGTTTTGAATGTCGGTGAAAAAAAAAAAGTAAAAAAAGAAAAATGTCGTTTCGCTTCTATACTGATTGTTAACTCGCTATACCTGACTAGGAAAGTTTTTCCTCTCGAGTGTCACGTTTTGCTGCTTCGCGGTAAACCACTTCTGCAGCAAGTTGGCTTGAATGTTTGCTTGCGTGATGCGAGACGTGAAAGCGCTCGCGACGTTCACTGCTAGTGCGGCGTCACGCTCGCTTGCAGCGATGTCTTCGGGGTATATACGGTATATGACTGACCACGCTGAAGCTGCCATTACGAACTTGCGAAGGGCGCTTCCTAAGTGGCGCAAGTTGCAGGTCGAGCCAACATTTCGACAAGTGGACTTGACTTGTCTTCGTCTTGGCAGCGCGATCATCACTGGCAGGGCAGGTGTGGCATGGAGGTGTAGTTGTTGTTGTTGTGGCTGTAGGAAGAAGGAAAAGAAAATGCACGGGCCTGCTACTGGCTCTGTAGCTGAGCCACCTCCGCTGCCTCGTGCAGACAGAAGAGAAATTAGAGAAGAAAGAAAAGGAAGAGGGAATGAAAGACGCGCGCCGCAGCAACCAACGTTACTAGAAAGGATCTAGTAACGTTGGCAGCAACAGCCGTCGTCCACCACCGAAGCGGTGGCGGGTGCAATGACGACCTACAACAGATAAAAATTCGGTGCAGGCTAGCCCCCGCCGCAAGCGGCGGTGACCTACCTGCCCCAGCCCCATCAGGGGAAAATCCAGGTGTAGTTCACCTGACCTGTTGTCGTGGACAAAGTGTGTCCCGCTTTTCGGGCATTCTGATTACCCGAGGCAGGATGCGTCCCTGCCATCTGCAATGCCGCCTTTGAACGCGTGCCAAGGAACGCCACGCGACAGGAGCGATGGTGTACCGTCCAAACACTTGCCGGAAAAAGTGTGATAGATACTGCGCCTTTCTTTTCCTGTTAACGAATTATATTTAAGGCGAAAACCTTTAATGGCTGATACTGTCGTGGACAAAGTATGTCCCGCTTTTGCGGCGGCTGTCGTGTAGCGTTCCTTGGCACGCGTTCAAGTGTGGGATCGCAGATGGCAGGAACGCTAGACAAGATAAGACTTCTCAGGCTTTCGCCTTTCACTGGTAAAGTCCCTCGTAATTTTTGTCCTGTTTTTTTGTCCTTCTCACCTCCTTGCGGAAAGCTTTCGAGACCTGTAAACTCATCATCTACAACACATTGTAGTTTTTCCTACTGCTGCCGCTTTTTATTTTCTTTTTCAGGCCACAGGATTACCGATTCCAGGGTGACAAATGCATACGGAAGAAACATTTTTTTTTTTTTAGTCCTAACACTTCAACGGAAGGAGGGTTGAAATCTGGGTCAGTTGGTAAAACCCTACTTCGACGGGTTTTCTCCCCATTAATCGGGTGGGTAAGCTGCTAGTCATGACTAGCAGCTTACCGGTATCGCTCAAGAGGAAAGTATACAACAGTTGCATCTTGCCTGTACTCACCTATGGGGCTGAAACGTGGAGGCTAACCAAGAGAGTTCTGTTGAGGACAACCCAGGGAGCTATGGAACGAAAAATGGTAGGGGTAACATTAAGAGATAGGAAGCGTGCAGACGGGGTCAGATAAATAACTCAAGTTACCGACATTCTAGTGGAAATTAAGAAGAAGAAATGGGCATGGGCAGGACTTGTAGTGCGAAGAGAGGATAACCGATGGTCGTTTAGGGTAACAATTAAACTGGATTCCAAGGGAAGGAAAGCGTAGCAGGGGGCGGCAGAAAGTTAGGTGGGCGGATGAGGTTAAAAAGTTCGCAGGGTTCAAGTGGATGCAGCTAGCACAGAACCGGGATAAGTGGAGAAATATGGGAGAGGCCTTCGCCCTGCAGTGGGTACAGTCAGGGTGATGATGATGATGATGATGAATCGGGTGGGTGGAATTGCTGTGAAACCGCATTAACATTTTTGAGGGAGAGGCCAATTTGCACAGTCTCTTCTTGCCCCCTGTTTTGTATCGCATGCCTTGTGCAAGACTCGACTTCGAACGCACAGCAAATGGCGTTCACCATCGATTGTTCCCTATCACTAGTGAATCAGAAACGTAGCTTGTTACCCCATGCTTTCCGCACATCTCATTCTTGTACAAGGAGCGCGTCTCCAAGCTCCTTGCGTCGCGTTCACTCTGGTTCATGGCAAGCGGAGAATCTGGTTATTTTGGCGGAAGGAAAGAACGAGCTGGAGAAGTGAAAAACTCCTTCGGTAATGTGTCCCCCCCCCCCCCCCCCCCCTTTGCATAGGTTTGGACTTCGAACGCACAGCAAACCCTTTTGCATAGGTTTGGACTTCGAACGCACAGCAAATGGCGTTCACCATCGATTGTTCCCTATCACTAGTGAATCAGAAACGTAGCTTGTTACCCCATGCTTTCCGCACATCTCATTCTTGTACAAGGAGCGCGTCTCCAAGCTCCTTGCGTCGCGTTCGCTCTGGTTCATGGCAAGCGGAGAATCTGGTTATTTTGGCGGAAGGAAAGAACGAGCTGTCGCTGGAGAAGTGAAAAACTCCTTCGGTAATGTGTCCCCCCCCCTTTTGCATAGGTTTGCCGCCGCCATAGTCTCCTGCGCGCCGTTTTTTAGCCTCGTCGAAGCGGTGTGACTGCCCTCTCGTTCCCTGTCGCGCTGCGGAGAGGAGGAGTTTGAGAACACATTCTGTATACACTTGTAACGCGCAACGAATGGCCTCTGCTCCGGTGGCCCTTTCGAACTTCGGCAACCGGAACTCTGGGAAAAGTAAAGTTTATACAAGACTGTAAGCAGAGAACGGGTTGTCGTTGTTTTTGCTTTCTTTTCTCTGGAAAAGGGAAGGGTAACGTACTAGGGATGGCTTCCGCAATGCGTTATATCCTGTATTGAGGTATATGTAGCTTACGCAGATAAATAGAAATTAAAGGTGCAACATGCACGCTCTCATGTGGCTGCTAGGTCGAGACAGATCATTCTCTAAGCATATATAGCATATACTATTGTCAGCAATTGTGCCTATTCTTTTTGTTTCTCGCTTACAGCCGTGCATCGACATCGAATGCGGGCGCCCTCTCCTTGGTGTTTCGCTATGAAAGAGGGGGCGAGAGAAGGATTGAGTCTCGCGTGCGATCTGTCCAAAGCTATTTAAGAGAGGGCTCGCTACCGCGGCGTCCCGAAAAAAAAAAAAAAAAAAAAAAAAAAAAAAAAAAACGTCCCGAGCGCGACGGGCGATTGAATAGATGAGCAAGGATGGAAGGAGATAAAGCGGCGGAATGGAGAAAGAGGAAGGGGGTGCGTTCTGAAGCCGGCGCGACGTCTCGGCGGTTCTTGATGGATTCGCGCGAAGCGTCACGACAGCAGGCATCGCGGTGGCGGCACGTCCGCCGGGAGCACGCGATATGTGCGGGAAGACCCGATGGGCTGTTTAGATGGCGCCGCTCTCTCGGAGAGAAGTATCATTCTCTGTCGACGGCTGCGATCTTGAACCCGACGGCATCGACGGGTCGTTTGCGTTCGGCGCGGCGGCCGTCTTCTGAGTACGATCGCGGCGCCGTGTGTGATTTTCTTTTTCCCCTGGTTATTTTTTGTTCTTTACGGCCGGATGAAAAGAGTTGATAGGCGGTCGCTGCTAGTCGGGCTGCAGTGGATTGTACCAGTGGTTTACGTTGTCGCGACGCTTGCGTGAGCGCCCTGTTATTGGTTACTGTCTCGGAATAAGCTGAAGTGCGAGATGGCGCCGACGTACGGGTACGGTTCTCCAGGCATCCGTAGAACGGCCGTTGTTGGTCTTTTGAAATGTCTGTCGAGTATCGGCTTTTGGGTTTTCGTGGGGTAGAGCACAAACTTTGGCCTTTCCGTGGCTCACATGGTCGCGCAGTTGCGTTTAGCAGGCGCACGGTTGACCCATTTCTCTTTCATTAAGGTTTTATGTGAAAGTTGTGCAGCTTTCGGAACGCTTGCCTTCATAATTCCAGCGTGGACGCTATACTCGAAACGAGCGTAACCAGCTGCTGGATTCCTACTAATGCGTTTGAAGGCACCCGATTTTATTCAGTGCCGATGCGTTTCCACATGTCATTCGCGAGCTTTAGAATAGGGCGAACCTCTCGGTAAGGGGTATTAACAAGGACATTAACTGGGGCATAGCAAGCTTGTCGGATCGGCGGTATCAGCCGCAGCAATACAGCTTCTCTGTGGCATATACATTAGAGAGTTATAGCTGAGCGGATTTGCATTCCGCCCCGCTCAAAGTTTCGAGCAAAACCCCAGCGGAGCATAGCGCATAAACAGTTTTAGCCCAGCGGTTGCTCGCCTACTTAAAGGTCAACTCCGGTGGTTTTTCCATCATTCTGTGTTTTTGGTTGAATTAGATTCCTCGGCATGTCCTGACTCGAACACAGAAAACCGTTTTTCGAAATTCCAATTAGAAGTATTTTTAAATTTAAAAAAACAGCAAATCGAAACCGAAACTGCTTTCACGGCCAGAAACGACGTTCCAGGTGACGAAACGGTGACGTCATACTCAGTATTAGAGAAACATTCGTACGTGCGTTGGATGGTGAAAATAAAGTATGGAAATCATGAATCATGGCATAAAATGTCCGAGGTAGTTCAATATAAGACTCACAATTTCATAATCCTGCGGGAAGTGGACAGTAACGCCGGTATACTGTTTGTGACGTCAGAAACTCAGTGTTGCCGGCAGAAATAGTCTCAACTTAAGCCATGAAAACAGCATATTTTAAAGTCGTGTTGCGCGCGAACGGATTATTGTACGGCACCCAAATTTTGTAGAATGCGTCAGGACGGAGATGAGAATCTACAGTAAAAATTTTATTAGAATATTCGAATGTCAAAAAACCCCCGGAGTTGCCCTTTAAGCGTAATATATCGGTCACGCCGCCTATCGGTCAGAGGTGAAGTTATAGCAAAAAAAGTTAGCAATCAAGACTTCATTTTTTTTTGTAGTAGAGCTGCTAAATAAAGTCATATTTTGTAGTTTCACTGCATTATTTGATAGCAATGGGGCTGTAACCTTAGGGTGAGGCCGACAAGAGACCACAAGGCTTAGCGAGGCCCGCTCGCCGCGCCGCTCCGGACTCCGCTTGGCTCGCGCGGGAGCGGGAACGAGGAGACGTTCGTTCCGCTTGCGCGCTCCGGTCTGAGCGTTTCGCGCATGCGCAGTAGCGCTCCCACTAGCTCGCTGAGCGGAGCAGACGTGAAAACCCGCTCAGCTATAACGGAGTTCGCGTCGAGTCCACATTAATTTTATAGTTTATAGTCATCGTAAAAGTTTCTGGATCTAAAGGGCATCAAATGTTTCGTCACTGACTTGCGGCACTGTGCCAATGACCCGCGGAACGCAGCACAACCACAAAACCGCCGCTCGTCGTCTCAAGTGGTGCATATGCGTGTGAGCGCAGCGCGCCAACTTGCCCTCTCCGTGGGCCGGGCTGATCGCCGCAAACTGGGCCAATGGTTTTCCTAATGGCGCGACGTACCCACTTAGTCGCCTTGCTCGCCATCGTCGCCGCAGTTTATAACGCACGAGCAAAAAAAAAAAAAGAAGAAAAGAAAAAAAAACCGAGAAAGACAGAAAAATGTGGCCGACCGCTCCTTGTGTCCACGTCTGTGCGCGCGCGGCGTCTCCGGAGGCAGACAGAAAGGCGGTTTCGCGAACTCCTGTGTTCTCTTTGTTTTTATGTTTTCTATCTCTCTCTTCTTCTTTTGTTTTCGTTCTCGTCGTATTCGGAAAACCGCACCGTTATTGAGGCCGCACCGTTAACCGCGTTACGCGCCCCGCTGCGGCTTTCGCCGATCGTGTGCCGTGCGCGGAAGCCTCGCTGTCGTTTACGCATTACCTTCTCTCGCACCGGCGGACGATTCGGCGTGGTCCTATTGTCTATCCACTCGCGTTAAGGAAAAAAGAAAAGGTCAGTGGAGTGGTGGTTCCGACTCGCTCAGAAAGTATGCCTATTATACGAGTGCACGCGCTTCGTATGTGTAGTTTATGCAAGTTTGTTTTGCAGAGCCTTCGCTATCTTAAATAACGCGGGTTCGATGCTCGGGTGTTGCAAGAGCACGGGCTGCGGCGAAAGACAACCCGCGTTCCGAAACAAGATGCGTGCGCCCGCAGGCCTCCATCGGCGGCCTTTTGTTGGCGCGCGGCATGCACAATGGAAAGCGATGCCTTTTGTCTTTTCCACCACGGGGCATTTCGGTCGAGCCTTAAGCGCTTCAATGATTCCCCGCTCCGGAGACCCACTTCCGCGAGCTGGCACCGCGTATTGCGGTTTTGTTGGCCGCGACGGGATTGGCAAGTGCAAATAAGGAGAGCGTGATTGGCATTGCTTGGTTCACGCTACGTCTCTGTAATCGTTGACTACATCCACTTTCGAGTCGAAAGCATCATATGGATCATTAGCAACGAAACCCGCCGTTTGTCCAGCAGAAGAGGTACCAAACGCACGTGGTCTCAAGACGTCATCACCGGTGTAATTCAGGTGAAAAGAACATTTAATAAATTTGGTCAGAGTGGTAGTCGAACCGGAGCCTTCGGGTGGCGAGGCGGACCTAATTAGGTGGACCTAATGAATGCGCGAAACAGTTAGTACTGAGTTATAATAGTGATCTTTCAAAATAAAAAAAAAAAATATGTTGAGACACGCTACTGAATATTGCAAAGCCGTGGATGCTACGCTGTACACACCATGCACTTAAGATTCAACATGCCAAACTTCATGGCCGATTCCGTTGTAGGCTTGGGAACTCGTTCTTTTCACGTCGCTTCCTTGATTGACTGACTGTTGCCGATACGGCTCCCTGCTAACGGCCAGTACCGGTACGCAGGGACCAAACTGCACGCAGGCCGGCTGTGCAGCGCCTCACGGAAGAAGCCTTGCGAGGTTTGATATGTGCCGCGGACTTTCGTGGCCATGTGCACTTTCTAACTGTGCCGCTATTACTGTGGGCGGTACGTAATATAACGCTGCTTGGGCATCATTCAGCTTCATCTTCCGCCGGGTACCGTCACCGGCGTCGTGGCTTGAGCCATTCATTGTCCGTTCCGGTCATGCAGCGCCGGCGAGGGCGTAACGAGTCCCCTTTCGCAGCACACGCCGGACCAAAGAACACAAGGAGAAGACGCGTCCAGCGCATCGTCCCCGTTCGGTCGAATGCGGGCGACCCCTTGGCGCTTGCAAGTTGCAACGCGGCGTCGCTGAGCGCGAGCGAGTCGTCGTCGTCGCCATCGTCATCATTGACCTGGCTCGCCTCTTCCGGTAACACAAAGGATCGTGCGCCTCGCCTCTCGCTGTTGGCTCCGCGCTCATTGTGAAACGTCCGCAGGATGTGCACAGGCAGCGCGTTCGGTCTGGTGGCCGCTTTGGACTTCGCTCCTCGGGAGCTGCTATTTATGCGCGCGTTTACCGTGCTGCGACTCCACTAATTGGAGCGCATGTAGACTGGACCCACCCTTTTACCTCTTTCTCCCGCGCTGATCCAAAAGACAGAGCAGGGTGTTTCGGAATTTCCACTTTGAATGGGACATTTTCATTTTCTTTACATTCATACACGCGCGCGCGCGCACACACACACTGACTCACTCTGAGACAAACAGCAGTCTTATTTTGCTGCAGCTCTCTCACCGGCACTCTGGTTTTATTTGAAATGTACCTGACTCGCTGACGTGTCCGGCTGCGCATGCGCCGACAGCGAGCGTTCGCGGCACCGGTCAATAAGAAAAAAATATTCCTGGGGGCACCTTGGACCACTAAAGTGCGATGAGCGTTTCGCGGTGGTCCGCAGCCTTCCACATACGGCACCTCTTTCTCTCTTTTTTCACTCCTATTCATATTTAAGGGCAGAATCAAACCGTATTCCTCAATCCTCACTGCCATTCTCGAGGATCGGCTCTAACCACGTGTTTACTACACCACGCTCCTTCAAGGCACACAAACGTTTTAGCTAGTACATTTATACTTACTTCACTTTTCGGCCTTGGGAAGTAACCTTACCAGAGAGTCGCGCCTTCCTGGGTTCGTATCTCGCTATAGTGCGTACCGCTTCACAAAAGTGGTCGTGGGCGCTGTCCTATTGGATGCTGGACTGTGCTAGTAGAACAGTGAAACAGAACAGAACAGTGAAACTGAGGATTATCCCCCCCCCCCCCCAAACCCGCCCCACAGCCCAGTCAAACCGGTTTCGCAGAGGCCCGTGAAAAGGTCGCTTATCCCAGAGAAACTACTAGGCATGTGCGCGCGATAATACCGAGACAGGTATTTGCGGTCTTCTCTACTACCGCGTCCTCCTCACCACCGCTATCATAAGAACAATCATAGTCATCATCGGCATCATCATCATCACCACGATTAAGCTGATTGGTTTCTTTGCTGAGCAACGATTTATCAAGTCAAATCCACTGTAAAACAAAGTTCTCCCTGTCCTATTTTGCTATCACTCCCCTCAATACTTTCGTTATCCTCTCCCTTTTCTTTCCCGCCGGCTGCAGCTCGGATGCTTCAGATAGTAGTTAGCGATTGCCGCTGCCGGCAACATTCATTTCCTTCTTTTTCGAATATATTTTTCTTTTTTTAATAAGCCACTACCACCAAAGCGTCTCCGCTTGCGTTTTGTTTACGAAACTTCGTGAGCATTCCGCGCAAACTCCTTCGTTTCTTTTTGGATTCTGACTTAACAGCCTACATGTTCGTCGCCCTTTTCCCAGACTCTGTATACATACCGAACGCCAGACAGGCGCACGTGGCACGTGTTGCTGAGCTTCTCTCGGCGCTTTACGTGCAACTTGCTTTCGCAGCAGCAGCGCACGAGGCTTTGTGCAACAGCTTCATTTTTTGTTTTTCCCTTCCCTCGGAAAAGCCGTTCTTGCAACATGCCTAAGTGTTCAAGGTCCCTCGCGCGCGCACAACGCGCACACAGTGGAAAACCGCTGCTTGAGCATGGATGCGGACGGGGTGACAGCCGCCTGCGGCCGCGTATGAACAACGTGCCGTCCATCGACCATTGCGGCACAGCAGAAAAAGCAAAGCCAAAGGCTGTTTTCCCCTCGAAAGTCGAGATCGAGTCGTCGTACAAACAAAAGGTGAAAAGCGCACCGCGGGAGAAATCCAGCAGTGCGCGGCTAAGCCGTGGGAGGAGCCAAAGGAGAACGAGCGGCTGTGCTCGATTTGTTGGCTAACTTCGCGGTTCCACTCCGAGGAAAGCTTGAAGGCGCTTTGTGCTGCTTGAGCCCAGAAAAAGTAGGAATGACGGTATGTGCGCCGATGGTCAAACAACACGTGCGCGGCGCGGGCTTTCGCTCGCTCCCTGCCCATGTTGTCTGAGCGTGCGCGACGAGCACCGACCGGAGTCGGGCGAGACGAAAACTGCCGCTGTTCTCCCTCCCTCTCTCGTTCAGGTGTGAAGCCGGCTTTGCACAGGTGCACTTTTTCCGAATATCTCGGGTACAGGGTTGAAGGAGAGAGAAAGGGAACGTGGAATGGGAGGCGAGTGGTGTTTGTGTCTGTGTTTGCATATGTATGTTTAACGTACGTGGACGGCGGGAGAGGACGCCACCTTAATGTCGTGAGGGGTAATGAGAACCATAGCTCAACTGGATGATCTTGCTGCAACTCGTTGGCTGCCTGCTGCTCCGACAGAGGTGCCAGGTGGGAGCGCGCAGCTGCCTCTGCGCATGCCCAGTAGAAGGGCGCCTTCGCCTACTGATGGCGGGGCTTTTGCTTTCTCAGGCTGCATTCCGGGACGCATGTATAGGTTGGCTTGGTTCGTAGAGTGGCTTCGACAAAGTCGTGCGCTTGGAGTTATCGTTGAATGCCTCGAGATCTCGCTCAGTATGCCATTCTCTTTAAATGGTGTATTTAATAAATGAATAAAAAAACACCGCTCCCGATATTTTATTCGTGATTGCTTTCTAATAATGACTTGAATGTGAAAAGCAAGTTTCTGCGCAGTTGAGACGCCTAGTACTCCTTATCGTAGAAAGGAGTAAATGGAAACAGTGATTAACGTTTAAAGTTGTAGACTTCACCAGCACAGATAACAATAATATACTATACGGCCGAATTCAGCCGCGGTATTAACCAGCAGCGTTAGACTAAATGTTCTAAAACCTGAAGAGTCACATTGGAACATAGCAAAAACAAGAAAAAAAAAATGAAAGAAGCAGAAACCGGCGATGGGCCCAGTAGTTCCTCCCTGGAGCCTATTAGAAAATCGCTGATGTTTCATTATTACGACTTAGTGGGACAGTAATACTGTTCAAACAGTAACTCGAAACGCCGTGCTTTCCGCGCGCTTTGGCTGTGCGCGCTCTGGTGCAAACATCCTCCCTCGACTGGCACGCGGCTCGCTTCGCGCACGTACCCCTTTCACTGCTTTGCGTGCACGTCGCGACCAATCTTCGTCAAACGCGGCGGCGGCGGCTGCAATAGGCGCGAGAACAAAGCGAGGAAAAACAAAAACCTTAGCAAAAAGTTTGCTCGACGCAAATAAACGCGAGGGCAATAAAACAAAAAGACTGGAAGAAACGCTCACGGGTGTGCTTTCTTTTTCTTTCTTTCTTTTTTTTCCCTGACTGCACTTTTACGTGCGTTCGCCTTTGTGCTTCCTCTTACCGTGTTTTTCTCCTCTTGTCGTGCAGGTAAGCCCTGGTGGTGCGGATTAGCGGCGGTACGGCCTGCCTTTTAGGAGAGACCGTGGCGCCTTCTGGTGGTCGTGTCACCAGCAGCGTTCCGGTCGGGCACCAACACCTGCACTCGTAGGAGAGCGCTGAACACGAGGAACAGAGCAGAGAGAGGGAGAATATGGGGCGGCCGGCAAGAAAGGTAAAGCGCAGCTGGAAATGCCCCCTGTCCAGCCGTGCCTCATGCCAGGCGGCACACCGGGCCACGTGCGGCGCGTTTGCCGCCGTCCTCTCGTTGGTTGTGTGGGGTACGGCATCGAGCTGCCCGCCCTTCCTTCTCTTGTTTGTGTGTGTGCGTTTTACGCTGTGTACACGTGCTCGAAGAATGTCACCAGTACGCATTCTCAGCATCTCTCGATTTCTGTCTGAGCCCGTCTCGCCCTCTGCCGCCATGTTTGCTGCGGAGGCCTGCGCTATGGTACCTGTGTCGCCCCAGCTGTGTGTGCGCGTACGTTGTTTCTTCGTGGGGCAGCTGATCGCAGATCCTCTGCAGCCCAACGAGTACCTGAGCCGCATTCTGTGTGAATTCATTTCCCGTTTCATTATTTTATGATTGGAAGCCGCATACTGTGACGTCAGAGTTGATTGCCTGCAGTG
This sequence comes from Amblyomma maculatum, assembly GCF_055883805.1. Lineage (NCBI taxonomy): Eukaryota > Metazoa > Arthropoda > Arachnida > Ixodida > Ixodidae > Amblyomma > Amblyomma maculatum. Next base: position 112,781,826 of record NC_139345.1, on the reverse strand, counting down.
TGATTCGCTGGTTGTGGTATCAAACTCGCAGTTGGCCAGATGAAACGCAGTGTTCTGCGAACAGCTGCCCCACGCAGTACTATTGACGGGCTTTTCTGTTTTCCATACAGGCTTCGCAAGCGTGGAAGAAAGTGAGAAACTGAGCATACATCACCGTTGCGCTCCGTGGCACGCATTACGCCGCGCGAAATTTTCAGCGCGTAGGGAGTGGTTTTCACGCCTGCATCCACATTGCGTCTTCAGAGCTGACGGTAGAAGCCGCTGTCTGAGGGCGGTGTGGAAATTTAAGGCGTCATTCGCCGGCGGCGGATCCCAGGAGCGACAGAGAATTGAATGATACATTCCGGATTTCACTGACAGCTCGGAATGCGGCTGATTGTGAAGAAGACGGACAGCGCATAACCAGGAATGGCGCATGTCATCGAAGCGGTCCCCACTTCTCTAGAAGGGGCTGTCGCGAACGAAAGACTTGCACTGACAGTTTGCTCTACCTCCGCAGAAGACCCGCGCGGCTTCTGCGAAATGAAGAGGAATCGAACCGGGAGACTGCGGGAATTCCCCTTCTGAACCCAATCTTGGACTTCGACAATGCACGCTTGGAAAATATCGGGATTCGATTGCTTTGCCTCTGCGCAGTCTGAAACGTGTCACCGTATAATCTAACATCAGTTTGCGATAATACTGCCTGTTATTTCGTTTGCTTTCACTGCTCTCTATACGGCCGTGTACAAAACAGTTTAACAGCAACGGACTTCCCTTCGGGCCTGTTTCTTTTGGTGTAGATGTAGAGCAGAGCCTCAAAGGCGGCTCATTGCAAAAGCGAGCTTCGCAACACCGATTTCTTATGAAATGCACGAAGCTCGCAGGCTTTCTTATGCAACAAAGTTTTCAGTAACTATAAGAAGTTTGTGATTAGACTGAACCTGTAGCACGGGATAGCCTGCAGTATTGATTCAGCGCCCGATACTACGTATGTACATACAAATCCTTCACCGATATACACTTTCGGTTGTTCTAAATACGACAAAATGTATCTAATGGTCTTGGCGCAGTCTCCAAGTAGCTCTCGCAGTCCCATATATCATGGCGAACCCATTTTAGCCCGTTTTAGCGAAGTGTTGTATGCACGTAAGAGCTACCTACCAGGTGGCAGAGTGGAGAGGGGGAAATTCCCTTCTTTATTTTGAGGAGTGTGGACAGAATGTGGATGTCACAAGAATACACCTTCCCCCTCCCCATGAGAAAGAAAAATAAATAAATGAGCTAGCGAAATCGATAATGACGCAGAATTAGCAAAAAATGAAAATGACTGTGGCTTACAAAAGAAAACGAAACTTTAGGGCAAAGTTGTCATCCCGGTCGAGCAAAGAACCTTTACAATGGGCAAATAAATACAAGATCAGTTATGTAAGTAATTGTGAGAAGTTCAAGATGAACAAAAGCAAAGTGACTACCTATTGGTAGCGCATTGTAACCGCATATTATGATAATTAAGCCTCCTCGTATTAATTTTTATCTCTCGCGCGTATTTCGTGCGTACACGCGTGCCATGTGCTTCAGTTGGGCGTGGAGCGGCAACGCAAAGCCAGAGCAAGAAAGGAAGCGGAGGGCGTGCAGGCGCGCAGCACCATTTGCGTAACAACCGGCCGGACGTACAATGCGCGCGTCATCCAGCCTGACTTAGCCGTAAATGCAGATGCGCGCGGTGCTTCTCATCATCGACGAGTGTCGAAAAGGGAAGCAGCACCGCTCTCGCCAATCGCGTACAACGCTACGTGGGAGCTCCTTTCGCCAGGCGCGGTCGAGTGGGCAGCAGCAACAGCGGAAAATCGCGACCGTCTCTCATCTTAGAGCAGAACGCGGCCATATGCATGCACTCTCGCGGGCTCTCCTTGCCGCTTGCGACGAATAGCGTACGGATACTGTATACCAGGGCCGGCTTGCACGATAAAGTCCGAGCTAAGTCCAGACTTAAATGGTGTCTTTAGAAAGACCAAGCATATTTAAGACGGCTCGTGTTCCAAACGTCGAACGCTTCGAGTTCATGTTCACTAGAGTGGCTTCCCAGAACTGCCTCAGCAACCACTTGGGGCATTTTTCCTCGTAACACAATTTTAAGCCGCAAAAAGCAATGGCACGGATTTTACACAACGCAAAATTGACGGAATGTGTACATCTTACAGCAGGGACAGTGCCAGCGCATCCCTGTATTTCCCTAATTTCTCTACTTAGACATCTGGCGTCCTTGTGTCTTAAACAAGACAGCACTAGAGTCGTAATCATACAAGCGACTTATTCAAGTCAGGACTGAAGCCCAGTCTTGACTCCAGTCTTAAGCGACCATGCTAGTGGCCTATTCTTTAGACTCCAGTTAAGTCTGGACTTAGCTAAGACAGTCTTAAGATTGTTTTGTGCAAGCGGGCCCAGGTGTTTCAAGGAACCCGGTTACAGATTTTAAAAAATAATGTTTTTTTTTTTTTCTTTTTTTTTTTTTTTTTTTTTTTTTTTTAGACATGAAGGCGCGGCTTTCACGATACACTTTTACAGTGAAACTTCACTTCAACGAACTTCAAGGGACCTTAGGAAAAAGTTTGTTAAAGTGAAGGTTCTAAAATACTGAGTGCGTGGAAGCTTGTTTCAAGTATACCTACAAGATACATCGGGGGTTCAATCAAGTATCAACCCATTTATTATTCGTCACTGCGCTCATTTGCAAGCGAAGCATGTAGTAACGTTTTGCAACACATTTGAGCTTAAGACTGCACTGGACTTGAACAAAAAATGGTCGCGAGACCTCGATATATATATATATATATATATATATATATATATATATATATATATATATATATATATATATATATATATATATATATATGAAGGAAAGAAGCCAACAGTCGGCGAGGCCAAGGAAAGCGTTGGGGATGGTACTTTTATGTCTTTTTTTTTTCTTTCTTTTTTTTTTTTTTTTTAATGTTTGCTTAGATAATCACAGAAATCAGTAATGTAATCTGTTTAGGGGAAAGATAATTAAACACAAAGTAGAAGAAAAAACAACGTGCCGATGGTGGGATCCGAACCCACGACCTCCGAATATCGCGTCCGGTGCTCTTCCAACTGAGCTACATCGGCCGCTGTTCCCCCTGCTACTTGCTTGGGTATTTATGTTGTCTGTATACTAACCTTGAGAGTGTTCACCAGCGCCACCCTCAGCCATAGCGGCGGACGTAGAACGTCCTTTGTTACCGCCAGCGTCACGTAGAACGTGATCAAGAGCGAGGGCGAAAGCTGTGCTAGAACCCTCTTACGCTACCTATGGCTTCAAGACTGCCAGAACCGAGACCCCCGTAAGCTACAAGCAGATCAATTAAGGGGAAATGAGGGTGCTCGTTATAATACATGAAGGAAAGAAGCCAACAGTCGGCGAGGCCAAGGAAAGCGTTGGGGATGGTACTTTTATGTCTTTTTTTTTCTTTTTTTTTTTTTTTTTTAATGTTTGCTTAGATAATCACAGAAATCAGTAATGTAATCTGTTTAGGGGAAAGATAATTAAACACAAAGTAGAAGAAAAAACAACGTGCCGATGGTGGGATCCGAACCCACGACCTCCGAATATCGCGTCCGGTGCTCTTCCAACTGAGCTACATCGGCCGCTGTTCCCCCTGCTACTTGCTTGGGTATTTATGTTGTCTGTATACTAACCTTGAGAGTGTTCACCAGCGCCACCCTCAGCCATAGCGGCGGACGTAGAACGTCCTTTGTTACCGCCAGCGTCACGTAGAACGTGATCAAGAGCGAGGGCGAAAGCTGTGCTAGAACCCTCTTACGCTACCTATGGCTTCAAGACTGCCAGAACCGAGACCCCCGTAAGCTACAAGCAGATCAATTAAGGGGAAATGAGGGTGCTCGTTATAATACATGAAGGAAAGAAGCCAACAGTCGGCGAGGCCAAGGAAAGCGTTGGGGATGGTACTTTTATGTCTTTTTTTTTCTTTTTTTTTTTTTTTTTAATGTTTGCTTAGATAATCACAGAAATCAGTAATGTAATCTGTTTAGGGGAAAGATAATTAAACACAAAGTAGAAGAAAAAACAACGTGCCGATGGTGGGATCCGAACCCACGACCTCCGAATATCGCGTCCGGTGCTCTTCCAACTGAGCTACATCGGCCGCTGTTCCCCCTGCTACTTGCTTGGGTATTTATGTTGTCTGTATACTAACCTTGAGAGTGTTCACCAGCGCCACCCTCAGCCATAGCGGCGGACGTAGAACGTCCTTTGTTACCGCCAGCGTCACGTAGAACGTGATCAAGAGCGAGGGCGAAAGCTGTGCTAGAACCCTCTTACGCTACCTATGGCTTCAAGACTGCCAGAACCGAGACCCCCGTAAGCTACAAGCAGATCAATTAAGGGGAAATGAGGGTGCTCGTTATAATACATGAAGGAAAGAAGCCAACAGTCGGCGAGGCCAAGGAAAGCGTTGGGGATGGTACTTTTATGTCTTTTTTTTTCTTTTTTTTTTTTTTTTTTTAATGTTTGCTTAGATAATCACAGAAATCAGTAATGTAATCTGTTTAGGGGAAAGATAATTAAACACAAAGTAGAAGAAAAAACAACGTGCCGATGGTGGGATCCGAACCCACGACCTCCGAATATCGCGTCCGGTGCTCTTCCAACTGAGCTACATCGGCCGCTGTTCCCCCTGCTACTTGCTTGGGTATTTATGTTGTCTGTATACTAACCTTGAGAGTGTTCACCAGCGCCACCCTCAGCCATAGCGGCGGACGTAGAACGTCCTTTGTTACCGCCAGCGTCACGTAGAACGTGATCAAGAGCGAGGGCGAAAGCTGTGCTAGAACCCTCTTACGCTACCTATGGCTTCAAGACTGCCAGAACCGAGACCCCCGTAAGCTACAAGCAGATCAATTAAGGGGAAATGAGGGTGCTCGTTATAATACATGAAGGAAAGAAGCCAACAGTCGGCGAGGCCAAGGAAAGCGTTGGGGATGGTACTTTTATGTCTTTTTTTTTCTTTTTTTTTTTTTTTAATGTTTGCTTAGATAATCACAGAAATCAGTAATGTAATCTGTTTAGGGGAAAGATAATTAAACACAAAGTAGAAGAAAAAACAACGTGCCGATGGTGGGATCCGAACCCACGGAGGTCGTGGGTTCGGATCCCACCATCGGCACGTTGTTTTTTCTTCTACTTTGTGTTTAATTATCTTTCCCCTAAACAGATTACATTACTGATTTCTGTGATTATCTAAGCAAACATTAAAAAAAAAAAAAGAAAAAAAAAGACATAAAAGTACCATCCCCAACGCTTTCCTTGGCCTCGCCGACTGTTGGCTTCTTTCCTTCATGTATTATAACGAGCACCCTCATTTCCCCTTAATTGATCTGCTTGTATATATATATATATATATATATATATATATATATATATATATATATATATATGTATATATATATCGAGCTCTCGTGACCATTTTTTTTTAATTGAAATTTCTATATGTGCTGGGCAATTGTCTCCACACAAAGAAATTAACCTTAATTTTGCAAGTTACGGCGTAGTTTTCTCGGGGAAAAAAAGAAAAAAAAAAAATACCGTATATCACTAAAGGTGGAAAACGCTGTTTTTGCCATTTCAAAAAATTGTAAGTTTGGGAACCTGCTGCTTCTGCACGAAGATTTTGCCATCCTTTAACTCCTAAATATATGCAAATTTTACTTTTATAGGTGCTATTAGAAATTCGTTTTGTTGCTGCAGTTGACTTAGTCAAAAATTACAAACTGCTTCAGGAGCGGTGCGCTGCAAAGATGTTTGCTTTGAAATGTATTGGCATGATGCCTCAAGTTGTTTGCATTTGAAATCTTTTTCTCGTTATTATGTAAGTTATGCTCTTAATTTTGACACAAGATGTGGAGCTCTAGATTGCTAGGTGTGTTCTCCACAAGGCATCGCCCGAAATTAAAAAAAAAAAAAAGCAAGGGCAAATTTGATTCCAGTTTAAAAAAAAAAACAACTTCTTCGATTTTTATTAAAATCCCTGTCAAGAATCCTCAGTAGCACCGAAATATTACGGACCAAGAACGAGTTGCATTATATTGTTTAAAATTATAAACATAAATCTAAAATAAATCTAAAACCTAGCGTTTGTTTTGTAAATTGCCAATATTCAGCCCTACACTCTGGCACGACTAAATTAAGTGTTGCCACTGAAACTTTTTGTCTATGTTATCAAGACCTTAGTCATTATTATTGGAAAAATGTGAAGCTCTAGAATTGTCATTTATTTCTTTATATTAATTTGAAATAGACCAAAATTCAAAAACATAAATATGCACAACTTTAATTCGAATTTAAAAAGAAGCTGCCTCAACATTGATTTTTATTGAAATCAACTTAGAACAATCCTAAGTACTTTATAAATATGAGGCACTAAATAGTTTTTCATTATGCAAAAGAAAGGTATAAAAATAAACATAAAACTGAACGCATCTATTATTCAATAGAATTGCTTTTTCCCGTTAAGGAGTAGGCGTCAAAACTTTAATATATTATTTCCCGGATTTAGCTACATTTTATCTTATAATATCCAAAGCCCTCTCAATGCTTATGAAGTCATTTCATGCTTGTTAGCAGGGCTGAAGATAGCTTAAATTGGATTAAATTCGCTATTTCTGGAAATTTATTGCTAGCCTTTTTCGAGGAGGACTACAACTTTTGTATTGGCGCTTTTTCTGTCTAGGCGATAATTAAATATATCTAATTTGTCCTTACTAATTAACTAACTTTGGTGAACGAAAAAAATACTGGAGGTTAGCATATATGTTACTCTGAACAGCTCTGAAATGCTGTCACTGGGCTGGGGCCCACCGCATTTTTTAAAATCTTGGTCCAAGTTAGCTGAGACAACAGGTATATAGGGACAGAGAGAGAGAGAAACAAAATCGGCGAATCTATATAAGATAGCATATATCTGTTACAGTAGCAAAATCGCCGAACTGTTCGTGGAGCAAAAACGGACCTTAAACTGCACGCAGAATGAAGGTGTAAAATAAAACTGAAATTAAGCGATTAAACGAAAACACTGCTACTTTAAATAACTGTATTTATAGTAGTAGCTTTTACGCGTTTCATATACGTATTTCTTGGGAGAAAAAAAGCTTATGTATTGGAAGTGTTTTGCCCTGAGGAGATGTCTTATGCTTGCTGCTGAGAGCATGTTTTCTGTCGAGCCAAATCCAAAGTTCTCCGCAGCCTCCCCTCGCATTTCCGTGCTTTTTTGTTTATTTTTTATCTAAACTATATTGCAAGCATTTAATGTGCATCCCAGGCAGCAATAACTATGTCAGCAGACACAGCACTATGGCTTTCCTCCTAGGCACCTGTCTGAAATTGCATGACAAACTAAAGCACTGTTTTATGCGCAGCGTCACGCTTATACCTCGCGTCGTGTTTTCCGCTCTGCTGCCAATGTACACTCTTAGAAAAAAAGGTAGTAAAAAGGTAGTAACGGCTGCCGTTACTACCTTTTTAACCGTTACTACATTTGTACTACCTTCTTAGGTAGTAACATGGTAGTAACTCCTGTTGTTACTACGTTTTTTTACTGCAGTACCTTTTTACGACCTCATTACTACCTCTCTTGAAGCAGGGGTAGTAAATGTACCTTAACTGTTACTACCATGGTCAGAAGATATCTGATACTATACACGATAGGAATATTGCAGTATTCAACACTCTTGATTACATTGCTACTCTATTTTGTTTTTATGTTTATTTATTTGCCATACCCTCAATCGCCAAGGCATTATAGAGGGGAATGATACGGCATGGCGATTAACTAGGGAGTGGCTCGGCGGATTCCAGTCTTGAGCCATAAAGATTTGTTTTCTCTTCGGCGTAAGGGGGTTTCGCAGTCAAGGTTCCTCTTTCCTTTGACGGGCGACACAAAGGGCGAGCGGACTCTGCTATCGAGGAGCGATTGTGAGCGGCAGTTTGGCCGCTCACGTTTTTTGATACGAAGAATCGATGCCGCCAGGAATGACCGCCGCGTGCCAATGCAAGCTGGCTTTCCTTTGTCGGGGGCAGTGTCGAAACGATGTACCGGTTTTCTTTTCTTTCGTCGAGCAAGCTACGTATATACGAAGGGCGTGTCGTGCGGCGTACTGGGTGTTTTCTCGCATATTGTGAATAATATTTTTAATAATTAACGTGGAAGTGTGATGTATAGGGTACAGGACTGTGGAGGGCGTCAGAAAAAAAGACTGAGAGGTGTTAATTAACAGTTGCTGTTAACACGCGGTTGTATCGATTGTCACTTAGGCGTCAGCATCGGTTTTAGCTTACTTGACATTTATAGGCGGATTTATTCTTGATGCTGCTCCGTGCTTTATCAACTGAACGATGGCTGTTACGTGTATGGAGAGTTTAGGTCAAATAATAAACAATATAATAACAATAATTGGTTCACAGGAAAGAAAAGGCGCAGTATCTGTCACACTTGTTTTCTGTGGACACCTCAACCGCGCCGTGAGGGAAGGGAGGAAGGTGGGAGTGAAAGCGGAAAGAGAGAAAGGGGTGCCGTAGTCGAGGGCACTGGAGTGATTTCGACCACCTGGGGATCTTTAACGTGCACTGACATCTCCCAGCACACGGACACTACTTCGTTTCGCCTCCCTCGCAACGCAGCCGCCGGCGGTCGGGATCGAACAGGTCAAGTGAGGCAAGTGAAAGAAATGCGGCTTTAATCTTTGACACGTAGTTTTAATTTCTATAATGCTTAATCAGTCACCTCGCCAATGGGCGGCAGCCACCGCACCGAAAATTTTCAGTACCGCATAAAAAAAAAAAAAAAAGGAATCAGTTTCCTTCAAGCCGCTGTACTAAGAGGACGCCACCTGATGAAACGGCATTCCAGGTCTTGTGTTCCACGCCTACCTACAGGAGGCGAGCATACCGGCAATTGCTTCACTAACTTTCCGTCATGGAAGGTGGGCAGCTTTTCCTGACAGCGGCGCCGTTATGAAGATGAAAGGTGGATAATGCACATTTGAGCGAGCTCGCGGGAAAGGGAGGTGGGGAATGGAATGCAGTCCACGCTACTTCGCTGTATGCGAAGCCGTCGCCGCATTCGTTTTAATTATTTGCTTTATCTCCGTGAGGAGGCAATTCACCATTTCGCAGGTATTTGGTCACACCGTGCTTTAGAGCGATCGTACACTGACGAATCAAAAGCTTCAAAGTACAGCACAGTCGCCTGCCTGCTAGCGACAAGAGCACACCCCAACCTCTGTCACGTTGCAGCTGCGGTACGTGATCTCATTTGCCACGAGTGCGTTGTTTTAAGGCGAAAGCTTTTAATGGCTCTCATCGTCATCGTCTGCAAAAGTGTCACGCTTTTTCAGCGCTCTGATTGGCTGAGGTGGGAATGACGTCATAGAGGTCTCGACCAATCACAGGGCTCTATCGTTATGCAGGCGTTGCCAACTCGGGCCTCCCCTTCACATGGGAGGATGATATCAGAATCAGCCTGCCCAAGACCCTTGCATTCAAGTTATCCCCGGGCCACGCAGACACACTCATAAGGCTCGGTTAAAGCGGGGCTTTATATGTTGGCTGGTAGCTTACGCTATCGCGTCATACCAATTCAGGCGTCCGTGCGGCGCCTTTCATTTGGCGCTTCCTCAAACGCCGCACCACACAGCCTATAGAAGCAGACGCAGTAAAACCAGGAATCAGCGAAGTTTCAAACAAAGGCTTTCGCCTTATCGCACTTTAGTGGTCCAACACACGCTTTTTTTTTTTTTTTTAACGCTCGGTCCTAGGATAAACGAAGCCGTAACCCCCCCCCCCCCCCCCCCCCTCTTCCGCTCCTCGCAGTACCAAGATGGCGGGCGCTTTCCACTTATCAGGCGGAGGATGCATCGCCTTCCTTGCTCGACCGTCATTTTTTTTTTTTTTTTTCGCTTCTCTCGTGTCGGGCGTGCTACCGGTTGGTTTCATCGCTGCCGCGTCTCTGATTGGGTTGCGTTATCACACGTTACTGGCGATACGGAGAATAGCTGTAAGCAGCGGTGTAGGCAAAGTTGCTGCAGGCGTAGCGAGTCCTCAGCTATGCGGAGGCTTCCTTGCGACCTCCGTGGCGTGTGCGGCTAACGTGGTAATGAACTCCAGGTTCGACAGGCCGCGGCGAGCTAAATTCTCTTAAAGCCCCTTACAAAGATTAAGGCCCAGTTCTGTATACCCCTCCCCATTCACTCCGTATTCCCTTCACATTTTTCTTTTTGGCTGGACAAATGCATCGCACTTTATGGCCTACCGTCCTGCGTATCTCAGAGCGCCGTTGTATTTTTTTTTTAATTTTTCTGGGAGCTGTCTTTATTTTCCTCACGATCCTGCATCCTATCGCTCTTTGCTCGGCGATAGCATTCAGAGAAGGGACTAGAGGGAGGCTTCAGAAGCAGCGTACGCGCGGGCCAGAGGCGACTGAAAAATGAGAAAAAGCGTCTTGCACGAACGCAAACACCCACAAAACAGGAAGAGGAGGATGGAAGAGGGAGAGGCGATCTGCAACGTTGGGCGATCATGACGTTCGATCAGCCCCGTTGGAAAGATGGCAGAGTTCATTTGGAGCGAATCCGGTTCTGCGTTCTCCCCTTCCGACGGGGCGGCAGATGCCTCGGAGCATTGCCGCGCGCGTTGTCTGCTTCCAGAGAGATAAGAGCGTCCGTGGGGCAGCAGCTTTTCCGCTCGGTTCGTTCGGCATGTGGGTTGCCTTCTTTCTTTCCCTCCTCCACCTCCGCCGCATCGTGGTCTTCGCCACATCCTCTCCGCGAGCGCTGATCGGGCAACATCGGATAGAAGGAGAGAGAGAGAGAGAGAAATGACCCTTCCCAAGCCTCGAGGGGTATTAAATGAAAATACCTGCTGCCTGTGCCCGAACGAGGGGAGTCGCGTCTTGTCTGTACAGTTTTTTTTTTTTTTTTTTTTTGCAGGTTTGTTTTTTTACAATTAGAATTGATGTCCCCCTCGCGCGGATCCATAAGCGAAGCGTGCGGCTTTGGTTCATTAGCGTGTGTGTTTTCTTCTTTTCTACGTCTGTATCTCGTTCCGTGCGGTCGCAACGCTCTTGCTTGGCCGGCGTATTTAAGGTGCCTCGGGAGGACAGGTCGTCGCTGCCCGCCTGCGATGTCACCCGTCGAGCCATAGAGACACCTAGCTCAAACAGATGAGGGATACGCGCGGAGCCTGAAAGGGTCGGCGGAGGGAGAGAGTGGTGGACTGGAGTGGCGAGCGCACTTCTTTTGACGGTCCATCTTTCTATCCCGTTCTCCTTTTTTATTATTATTATTATTATTATTATTCTTTAGGCGCTCTTCCGCGCTGCTCTTAAAGCACTGGAACCGCTTATCGGTAAGAGAGGGATGTTCACACTGCCAGTCATATATAACTTCTGAATCCGCCGACTATAAAACGTCTGCAGGTATTTTTTTCTCTGTGGCTACGTATATGTTTAGATGTATCCTTAAACTGAAGTAATCCAGTTCGATTCAGTCTGCAAAGCATTGCAGGTTCAACGGCCATGGAGAAATTCAAGCGACGGCGCGAAATTGTGAAAGCTGGCGACAGTAAAAGCAGGAAGCTCTCTCTGATGGACTCCGAATGAAATGAACACCTTGACTTCGCACTGATTATCGCGCAATACGCTGGCGCCTTGCACTTCGCCTCAATGGCAACCGTTGCTAGCATCAAACCGTGGCAGCTGGCTCAGTAAAGGAGTGACCCCACAGTGGCGGGCGGGTTCAGTGCGCCAATTCTTCACATGATTCACATAATTCTCGCTTTTTTGGACTGTACATAGGAGTTGAGATCTACATGATTTTACGAATTGCTTGCTGTACCGAACGTACTAGCTTCGCCGTTTACGATCGCGATGTATTCTTCGTTCGACATCAAACTTGTTTCGCTCTTCGCGTTCGACGTAACGAGGTCGAAGTGTGTGACGTCCGTCTGAGAGGCGCCTTTTATTCTAGCGCGGTAACCTGATTAAAGGCCCATTTCTACAGAGAATGCGACGTTTTCTGCGTTGCGGGCGGATATTCATCGGCATGGCGCTGGCAGGCAAGTGACGTTTGATAATGGCAGGCGCTGCACACTCGGGCTTGCCATTTGAGGTGGGCAGGCTAGCTGCAAACCGAACTTTCCGCAACCCTTTCGCGATGACTCGATGAGTTGGACACGCTATACATATAGGTATTTTACGAGGCACATATACTGCTGGTTAAAGCGGTGTTTTACCGGTATTTAGGTCGGGTGTTATTTTACACAATTAGGTAGTCATTAACGCAGGCGGGAGCCGTAAAACTGTTGGTTGGTTTGGTTTGTGGGGTTTAACGTCCCAAAGCGACTCAGGCTATGAGAGACGCCGTAGTGGAGGACTCCGGAAATTTCGACCACCTGGGGTTCTTTAACGTGCACTGACATCGCACAGCACACGGGCGCCTGGCTTTTCGCCTCCATCGAAAAGCGGCCGCCGAGGCCAGGATTCGATCCCGCGCCCTTGGGAACAGTAGTCGAGCGCCCTAACCACTGCGCCACCCCGGCGGTGTCATATCATTAAAGGCAGAGCTTAAGTGTCCACCCAATTTAGTGGCACCAGGAATTAGGGAACACACACACACACACACACACACACACACACACACACACACACACACACACACACACACACACACACACACACACACACACACACACACACACACACACACACACACACACACACACGCACGCACACACGCACGCACACACACACACACACACACACGCACGCACGCACACACACACACACACACACACACACACACACACACACACACACACACACACACACACACACACACACACACACACACACACACACACACACACACACACGCGCGCGCCTACCAGCACTGCTCATGTGTTGGTCTGCATTCGCTCCCAGCACCTTGCCGAAAAAAGTATCGCTGAAACTTTGGGAACGCTCGCGGTCTTCGCGTTTTTCTTTTTTTTTTTTTTTTTTTCTAGAGCCATAAAATTACACATTGCACGAACGTGGCGGTGTTACGTATACCTCGTGCCTTCTCTTCATCTTTTCTCTTCTCCCGTGTATCTTATCCGTACCCCTTTCGGTTGCCCGTCTGGGGCTAAGTGCTCTGCGTAGGTAATTCCCTCATTTTAATTCGCACGATGCACGGAAAGACCGCAACGAACAAGCAAGCAAATATAGCATAGGTCTTCTGCCGTCGATAGCAGACCCGTTTCTCCATACGTTATAGTTTTACACTCGCTTGCAGTCACTTTGCGCGCAACTAAAGATAGGTAGGGGAGAGAGAAAGAGAGTGGATAAGCTGAATGATGATAGAGCGGGGCGCTTCGTTTCGCGGCTCTTATCGCTCCGGCGGACAACGCGCGAAGCGCCAGAGGTCGGTACAAGATGCGCGGGAGCGCGGATGTCATATCGCGGCTGCCGATGCTGCTTCTCCGGTATTTACTCGGCGGTCGGTTCGCGCTCTCCCCGACGGTGTGCGTATACGGATGATAAAGAGCATAGTGTCCCTCCTCTTACTACACGCCGCGCTGTCGGTATGCATCTCTCGCGAGGTCGTGAGCGGAATCGAGCTGTCGTGCGCTCCGTGCACGGTGGTGCATATGGAATGGGATGCTGACCGCATCAACGCGCTACTATAGTGCCTAGAATATACTTCTAGGCACTATAGCGCTACGGACAGGTGCGGCCGCCGCTCTGAGGCTGCCTTTGCTGCGCGCAAGATCGGACGGTAGCAGGAAACCTGATGCGCGTTATCGGCGCCAGGTAGGGATACGCGTCTCGGGGCCGATGAGCGATTTCCGCCGCTGCCGAGTATTTTACGAGAGAGAGAGAGAGAGAGTATTTGTGTGTGTGCGGAGTACGTCCATGCGTTTTCACTGCGGGAGCTCTCGCGAGATATGCGGGTCCCCAAGGCATTTATCGCTCGATATGGCCCTTCGTCGTGTGTGTGAGTTTTGGGGACTGCTCGGTGCGATCCACCGGTTTCGCGCGCTTGCGTCCGGTTCGCGGCTTTTGTTGCGTGTATTTCTTAAGTTCGCTGGATTCCTACGTGCGCTTGGCAGCCTCGCTCAACTTAGGAAGCTGCTTTGCTTCCACTGTGTTCCCCCCGCCTCGTTCAGTATTTGGCTGCACCCTTTTAAAAATGATCTATGGTCTTCTTGCAAACGTTTCATAACGCCCTATCGTTTCTTTGGTAGACAATATACAGATTATCCAGAGACAGCTATTGTGATTCTTTTAATTTTTTTTCAGTCTTTATAGACAACATAATAAATTACACAAAATACACTAAAGTCTATAAAAACCTTCCTTTCCTTCCGGCTATAGACAATCCATAGACTATATCTGGGCAGTCCATAGACAAAAATCGGAGAATATTGTACGACCATAAGTTTATAGGTTCTATTAAACTGCATTGACACTGACAGAAGTCGATACAGACTGTTTAAATAATATTTTATAAAAAATGTAGCAATACTAAACACATGCCTTGTAGAGATGTGACTTGCGCACAATGTTACTGTTATAATCAAGCTCGCGATCGAAAAACAACAAAATGTTCAGTACAAGTGTAGTGCAAAGGATTCTTATCACTTCCAAAATCACAGCATATACTCTCTTGTGGGAGGCTTCAGATGTCCTTCATGACATGCTACCAGATACGTTTATGATTCTGATCTCGCTGTTCACGCACATCAGTAGATATATTTTAAGGAAAAATCGGCGTGCTTCGTTGATGACACGACGGATGGTCCCGCTGATTGATCACTGCGTGCGCGGCGCCCTTTCGTGTAGATCGCGAGCTGTGGTTTTGCGCGCAGTCCGGAAGCATCGCTCCCGGCGCTCAAATTCGCAAACGTGAGTCAGTCACGGTTGAGAGAAAATGAAGAATCAAAACACAATGCGTGGTAACATATGCTCTTTCGTTTTTTTTTCTATCCCCCCCCCCCCCCCCTCCCCCTCTGTTTCACCTTATTGATATCCAATGCAGGGGCCCCTTGATACAGATGGCCACGCCTGGTTGGGTCTGCGGGCATCGCGACGTTACGTAACGCGGCAGCGTTGCGCGGTGTCCCTCTCCCTCTCTCTCTCTCTCTCTCTCTCTCTCTCTCTCTCTCTCTCTCTCTCTCTCTCTCTCTCTTTTCTTTTTTTGTTGCTCTCGCTAATTTTTGCTCCGCGTTCTCGGCGTCGGCAATGTTTACGGCGCCTGTGAACGACAACTCGCTAAGCGCGCGCGCGCACGGCGCGTCGAGGCGGAACGGGTATCTTCCTGCTGCTGCTTGCTGCTCTGTGCGCGCGCGCACGTGACGTCGGGGCGCAGAAGGTGCGCGCGCGCTTGCAGCTACGGAATGCACCTTGCGCTCGGCTCCGCCTCATGCGGGCAGTGGCGTCTCTTGAGAGCTTCGTTTACGCGAGTAGACGAACGCAGCAAGCTGTGGCCTCCTCAGCGGATCACTTTACCCCTATAGCCTGTAATCGAAAAGAATAAAGGCTGAGCCTGCATTACTCAGCGGGACACGTCAACTCTTCTGTGGCGTCGTCATGTGTTCTGGTGTGCCCCTCCTTCTGAGGACTTAGGTTCTGTTCGCTGTATGGCCGAACTTTGTTGTTAGGCGAGTGATCGGTCCGTTCGAAGATGGGTACCAGTTCCAGACAGCTCAAAGCACGAGCCCAATATTGGTACTGTGCTGGTAGTGGTGGTAATGTCTGGACTCGGGGAAAAACAGCGCACGCGCGAGCAGTGAAAGTGTACGATGTTCCAATTACACTTTAGATGAAGAGTGTGACATGTCCGTGCAGGTAGCTGTAACGCGGACTAGGCACGTTTTCCGTCACCTTCCTCTAGACACGAATGCAGTTAGCTTTGAGAAGGAAACCATGCAGGTTCCGCACTGTCTTTTCTTTTCTTTTTTTTTTTTTTTGGGGGGGGGGGGAGGGGGGGGGTTGTGACACTGCTTTTCTTCGACGTGTTCTTTTTCACGCTTCGTTTAGTGGTAAAGCGCGTTTGTTTTGTCGTGTACTGAAGTGTCACCAAGGTTGTACCGTTTAGTGGCAAAGCGCGTTTCTTTTGCCTGGTGTACTGAAGTCGTCACCACCGCTGTACCGTGATGCGTGCTCTGTTTACGCTCACGCACAAACATGTGCGATACGTTACTGTGTATATATGCTTCCTGTATACCATGCCAGGCAGACACGGTATGCAGGAACAGGAGGGGAACGAGGACGCCCAAACGCTGAACGAACTTTCTTCTCGGCCAAGCTACGAGAACTCATATTTACGAGTGATGACATGCGCGTCTTGGGCGGGGCAATTCTATGACCGTTGCACCGGAGCGGAGCATTCGTAATTTGCGAGACCGTTTGATTGCGATGAATAAGTATACATTACGAAATTTCAAGTTGGTTGCCACAAGAAATCTAGCAAACTGATTTCCATTGTTGCTATCTGTAGGGTTTTGGGGATGCCTGGTTCTCTGAACATCTCGCGCAGCGCCGTTATTGTCGATTCCGCAGTGGCTTTTTGCGTAGCTATTGCTATATCCGGTTGGAACCAGAATCCACGACAGTAGAAATCCTGGCGCCGTTTAACGCGCCAGGCGTTATCCAGATGGAAACGCGACCACTTTTCTTGCGTCAACGGCCAGTTTGCAGGCGGCCTTGCCGGTGGTGTCGACCAGCTTGCTCGCAAATTGGACAGGCTTTAGCAAGGAATTCATTGTCGCCGTCATGTCCGGGCCACCAAGCGCACGTACGACCGATTGTGCCGAATCGCGAGCATTTGACAGTTTGACAGCATTTGACAGAGATCAAGTTGAGAGCTGAGAGAGATTCGAGTCTGTCTCTCGTCTACTGCAGCAGGTGAAAATCAGTAGGTAGACACTCAGCTCCAATTGCCTTGTTGTAAGTAAAGTATTAAAGGTGGTCGGAGGCCTTTAGTTAGCGCAGTCATCCATGAATTATGAAGGAGTCTACGTTAAAAAGTACCTCATCTTACGTTATTTGGAGCAGAACTGCATGCCACGAAAGAGGGGTCTCGTCAAAAAGCTGTATGGAGCGTTCGTAATCTGCCATTTCCTCAGGAAGCCGGCTTATGTAGTGCGTTCGCGTTTTGATTGTCTTCCCCGGGTTTGTACTAGATCGCTGTTGTTGCCGTTAGGAAGACTTTCGCTATACCCAGAGCTCTTTAATACTACCAGTTGGGAAACTTCCATAGGGCCCATGTATCGAAAACGGCGTTTGTATAAAAATTGGTCAAAATTCAGGTGTCTAGGAATAGTGGCGGCGCCCGCGGCCAATAAGGAAAACTTTGTCTAAATTGCCAACTTTCAGATTGTTGATAAATGCGCAACCACCTAGAAAATAAGATCAGTTGAAGACTTGAAGTAGTAAAAATTCTTAAATATAAGAACCGTAGAGCTAATTAAGATGCAAAAGAAGAAAAAAGTTATTTTATCAAAAGGCAATGACGGCAATAACAGAAAGGTTCTATTGACGCTTCTAGATGGCGCGACAATTCATAGGCACCTGAAAATGCATACAAAAACGTACTAGTCTATTTTTGAAGCGGTGTTTCCCAACTGCATGAGATCGAAAAGCTCTCCCTGTTAGCAGCCATGGGTGATGTACGCTGGACGGTCTTCACGATCGAAGCAGTCTGACCATGCAGAAGCTTATGCATCTTTTACCAAAACAACGTTCAGTGAAGCAGGTAAATTAAGTATAAATTGGCCTTTAGGAGAGAGAAAGGTGCGGTATCTGTCACACTTCTCGGCAGGCAATCGCTGAAATCTCTCACTGCGAACACCGTGCGCTATAAAGCTACGCGCTTCTGTCGCGAACAGTTGCTCTCGGCTCGGGATAGTCGTTGAGAGTGAATCGACTGGCCAGACTCCATTTCCACCCGATGTTAAAGACCTGCCCCGATTACACGTGATGGAGCGTTGCATTCCAAGCGCAAATGCTGGATCGAAGTACGTCATCGAATTCGTGCACCTCCCGCAGCATTTTCTTGGACCTTTCAATGACTCGTGCTGCTGTATAGGCTCCATGTATACCCATCAATGGTCTTTACCTACAATGTCTTTAAAAGCCCGACACCGAGCTTACAGAACGCTGCAACGCCACCTTGAGGCCTTCATCTCCGCATTTCTTCTCTGTAAAAGTATCGTCCAGGTATACGCTCGCACACACGCCTGGTAAGCAGCTTAGCCCGACCTCCACGGTACGCATGTAGTTGGCGAAGCTCCGAATGGCAGGCGGTTATAACAGCCCTGATGGGTGTTAATGACTGCCAATTGCTTAGATTCTTCTTCCAAGGGAATCTGGTTGTATGCATCACGAAGGTCATATGGTGGTAAGCATTTCCTCCTTGTGCAGAGCAGCAGAAAGGTCGTCGATTACGGGCAGCGGATACTGCAATACTTTTACGCACGCTGCGTTGATCGATAGCTTGTAACCGCCGCAGATTTTGACCGATCCACCCTTTTTTCATAACTGCAGGACAGCCGGTGTTAACTGCCCAGCTTGAATGCGCAGACTGTGACTGCAGGCCAGTTTTTTCACAAATCTGTGCAGTTCATCGATCTGCGACCTGGTCTCTCTGCGCGTATTCGAAAGAGGTCTGTCCTTGAAAAACTTTGAACCATTCTTTTTTCGTCTACAAATGCGCAGACGGAACCTTGAAAAGCCCCATAGAATGGCGTGCTGGTCGTGCTCTCCTCCCTGCTGTCCTGATGCTGATAACCTGATTGTTTGGTTTGGCTTGTGGGGTTTAGCGTCCCAAAGCAACTCAGGCTATGAGAGACGCCGTAGTGGAGGACTCCGGAAATTTCGACCACCTGGGGTTCTTTAACGTGCACTGACATCGCACAGCACACGGGCGCCTTGCTTTTCGCCTCCATCGAAAAGCTGCCGCCGAGGCCGGGATTCGATCCCGCGTCCTTGAGAACAGTAGACGAGCACCGTAACCACTGCGCCCCCCCCCCCCCCCCCCCTCCTCGGCGGGCTGATAACCTGAGAATTTACTGTCAACGCTGTGAAGAGCTAGAGCGAGGTTTGTATACCGCCAGGACAGGTCCCACTTCGGCGAAATACAATCAGTGCATCGATAACAGTCTTGTCATCGTATAACAGACTGGAAGCGGGAGCTCACTTTCGATGGGCTATAGCTATAGCGCTTATTCACGTGACGTCATTGCACCTTTACTGGCAACCATGGCCCGCACAACGTAGCATCGGAGAAAGGGAAAGAAAGAGAGAAAGAGGGCCTATGGCGAATCATGACACGGCGTATGTGAAATCCGAGCTCTGGTTGGACGGCGTAGCAAACGGCGTCCCAAGTGTCCGACAAATGAACGGCGCGCAGCAAGGCGGATGCCGGGAGACCGGTGCCGACGCGTCGGAAACATTTTTTTTGTGTGCTTTTAGTTTCGAACAGCCCAACAATATGGCGTCTCCAAAATACAGGGTTGCCACAACTGCCACCTGCTAAACCTGACAGTGAATAGGGTCTATAGCATCCAGCTATAGCATAGCAGCTTTATGTTCAACTTCAAGAGCTGGCTGCACCCTACGGTTATTGTGGTAGACCAAGGTATCACGCGCGCAGGTGATCCGGTGTCGAATTCTACGGAGACGTTTGCACAAATTGATTTTTAGTTCAGTCTCGGGCACTTTGGCCGCCTTCACAGTAATCATCGACGAACACGGAAGTTGCACGGCTGTCAGTGTGGTGGAGCCAATGAGAAAAGTGCCATTTTGTGTGCGACTGCGATGGACTCGGCGATTTAATGCATGGATGCCGTAACCGCTTGGGCAAATGCGACGCTCTTTCAGACTCCCTTGTGACAACTACGGGCATACGCACGGGACGCGTGTAATCTATACCACGGTGATCTATACTACTCGAGTCGCGCACCCGACACATGTAATGGGCTTACCTGAACACGGGTCTGTGCGAATATCACGAATTCAAAGCCCAGCAGCAGCAACACCGACGGGGCGTAAACATATATAGCAAGCACTTTGGTCAAATGCAGCACACGCCCTCTGGGCGCTTCCAATTGCTAGTCCCCATAAATGTATTCGCGGCTTCCAAAGCGTGCGCATGTACCTCGGCTATCGGAGGCATCAAAGGCCCGCTTCACGCACCGCCGAGGCGCCACGGGTGCTGGTTCATACATATTTCACACTTTGACGACCTCGATGGCGGCACTTTGCATCCCGTTTGAGGGCTACGCCGGCGCTGGCTGGCTGAGCACCGTTCGGTATGAACTGCATGCGCATGACCGTAGACGCCCCTTTTTAAGCCCTTCTGTAAATGGCAGTCTTGCACGCGAAAAGCGGCCGATGTTTATGTGGGATGACACTATGAGATCGTTACTATGCGAACCCGCTTAATTCGAACTTTCGCCTAGTTCGAAACTAGCTCCTTTGTTCAATCGTCGTATAAGTTCGAACGTCGAATCAGTTACTGTTGATTCTCCTTTTGAGTTCATACTATCGGATTCGGCGGTTTGCCCGGATAATCCGCAGCGGTGTTCTAGGCAGCATCTAACCACGACCTGAGGTGTTCGTGGTTAGATGCTGCCTAAATATGTGGTGTGCATATCCGCCGACCGTCATGCAGGTGCCGGCAGATAAAAAAAAAGGGGGGGGGGGGGGGAGGGGTCAGTCACAACTTCACAAGCTCCGCTTATGCAGAAACGACAGCAGTGAATGCACTGCTGTTCAAGATGGTTCAAGCCGCGAACACAGCTAGAGGTACCGACTTCGGTCCTAGAAGCACCCCATGCATGTTCTCGAGATGCGCGTCGTACTCAGCGCACGCCAGTGAACAGTTACTACAATGGCAGAAGGTCCGACGATAAAAATTGCCTGCATGGAGTGCGTGAGGTCGTCAGATTCCTGCTATTGAAATGACATGTAACCATCAAATGCTCAGGTATGGTTAAAGCCATTCGGGGTGGGTTATGTAACTGCGCCCCCCCCCCCCCCCCCCCCCATGCGCGGGCTTTTTTCTTTCTTTTTTTTTTTTGAGTACGCAAGCTTTCTTCTTTGTCAAGCATGATAATAGTGCGCACAACCTCCTTCTTTACTTCCTGGGGCGTCTCCACAAGAATCTGGTACCTCTTCCCGGTGACTGATGACGCGATGGCTAGATGAGGGAACCGTCGGCGTTTGCAACTACTGCGTCGCGGGGCTCTCTGTGCCGAAAAAGGCGGGCAGTCCGAGTGGCTTTCTTGTTTCGCATCTTGCGGGCGAAAACCAGACTGGGTCGGTTTGCTGGGCCCGGTCGCCTCGCTTTGTCCCGTTGCACGAGCCGCCTATTTTAGGAGCGGTCATGCATTCGTGGGCGGGGTAGCTAACGAAACGCCGTTTTCTCGAGCCGCGCTCTCTTCCGGCTCCGCCGCGTGTTTCCTTTCACCTCTGTCACTCCTCCTCATGGATGACGACCAGTGCGCGGAACTTGGTAAACGCTTGCAAGGGCGGTCGCGGTGGTGACCGATACAAGTTCGACGCCTGGCTGCGATCGCATCGTTTTAATGTCGCAAAGTTTGGTTGAGGGTGTAATATAACCGTCGACTGAGGTTTCGGTGCATGTTTCAAAACTTTTTTAAGCAAAGTTATTGCGGAGGCGTCACAGTGCATTCATTCTTCGCGAGAAAGATAAAATCATTTAACCATTGGTGTTTCTTAAGACTGTTGCTTGCTGCAACTTTCAGAAGCGTTCAAAATAGTGGGTTCACGTAGTGGAGCTGTAAACTACCTTGCCGTTCGCTCGGTGCGTCGTAATGCATGATTCCTGTATAGAGATCTGCGGTTGTTGTGCGCGTTTGTAGAAAGTTAATTTCTGCTCATTAGACTAACGGTTGACTGATTTCTTGGAACTTTCTACATACACCCCGCCGGGGTGGCGCAGTGGTTACGGCGCTCGACTACTGTTCCCAAGGACGCAGGATCGACTCCCGGAGCAAGGCGCCCGTGTGCTGTGCGATGTCAGTGCACGTTTAGGAACCCCAGGTGGTCGAAATTTCCGGAGTCCTCCACTACGGCGAGTCTCATAGCCTGAGTTGCTTTGGGATGTTAAACCTCACAGACCAAACCAAACCAAACCTTCTATAAACTGCGAAATTCTGTATCGATCCCGAATCCCTGATTATGTAGGCTTCAACAGAAACGCAGTCACTACTTTGCTTTGGAGTTTGTGCGATTTGACGCCTTCGCGCGTGGTCACAGCGTTGAAAGATACGTTAAAAAAACGAAGAGGAGGAAAACGTTGGCGCGTTATTCGCTCGTGAACCCGAGTGACCCTCGGAGACGTCGGCTGTGGCACACGGAAGAGCGAGCCCTGCACTGCCCGTCTCCGATTGTGTTCGGAGCAGGAAGGTTCGTCGCTGTGGCTGCCGTTGAGTACAGCGCGCGCGCGCGCTCTTCGTCTGGCAACTTCGGTCGCGTAACCTGTGCGCGCGCGAGAAGAGCGAGTGAGAGGAAGAGACCTGTGGTGCGAAGGGGCGCAATATTCGCATTAAAAAATAGTGAAGAAAGCACGCCGAGCGCCGCAGCCGCGGAACCGCTGACCGGGCAGCGGCGTCTAGCCGAGGACGAGGAGGAGGCTCTCTCGTCGGAGAAGGGGAAGCCCCCACCGCCGAAACGTCCCGCGCTGCGCAAGGTGTTCGGTTCTCTGCCTCCCGGCGGTGCAAGTTGCTTCTCTTCTTTCCACGCTGCCTTCTTCGCCTTGGTACGCCTATCTGTTTCTCTGAGGAGGGGGGTGTTCTGTTCGGAGCGCCCTTCTCTCCTTACCTGTGCGCTTCTCTCTTCTTTGATATTGTTCGCCGCGTGCTTTTCTTTCACGTGCTGCTCGGCGTTCTTGCGCTCCTTCTTCTTGAGAGGACTGCTCGGGGCCTCTCGGGGTCCCCACTTCGAGAGTCGCCCCTACCCTCTCTCTCTCGCCCTTCCCTCCTCTCTCGCCCGCTTAGTCCCGGCATGCCCCCCTCCTCTCTGCGCGCCCCGGCCGCCCGCCTCCTGCCTACCTGGCTGGCTGCGTAGGAATCTCGCTACCTTGGACGCGAAAACCACTTGCCGGGCTGCCCAAAGTCGCGGAGCCAGCCCCCTTCTTGCCGCTCGCTGTCGCGACCATAGTTGGTCGGCTGGCTGGCTCGCCGGTGTTGTTACCTGGCTTCCTCCCGCGGGCACCGTGTGTTGTTGCACCCGCGTGCGCGTGCCTCAGCCGCCGTGTGCGTGCTTCTGCTGTGTGCCGCGGCGTGTGTGTTTCTCGCCGCCGCTGTCACGGCCCCGAGCGACGGCGCCATGTGAGGGACGACGCAGACTTCTCTTCGAGGGGACGTGCTGCTTCATCGGCCTCGCAACCTGTGCTTCTCGTCGGGTTCTGTGCGCGTACGTGCTGTCGCATTTCCTCCACCTCGAGACTCCTGTTCGCGAGGAAACCGAGTGGAAGGAGAGAAATTGTCGTCGAAGCAACTTGGAATAACTAGAACTTCGGAGAAAAGGAAACAACCATCTCGTGTGCTTCGTTTAGTTGTTCGCGCCGGTTCCTGGCTTCTTGCTCGGTGAGTCGCTTCGTTCGGGTGTACGCCACCTCGTTTCTCTCGCTCTTCCCGCTGCTATACCGCAGTGGGGTTCGTTGTTTCTGGCGTCCCTCGCCACACAGTTGAAGGAACCCGGGTTCGAGCGCCGATAGCCTCGCCGATCAGTTCCGCACACCTGTTGGTGATGTTGCTCCGGCACGAACATAGAGGGAGCGAGCGCAGCACAGGGAGGGCCCCCCTCTAAAGTGGGCCGCACCGCCTCGCTTTTGCCTTCGGTGAAGTGGCACAGCCGGCTCCGCTGCCTTCAGCTGACGGTTAGGCCTAACTGGGGTCGCTGTTCCTTCCGAAGCCCGTTTACGATCACGTCGTTCCGGGTCGCATCGCTCGTAAAAGGGGATTGCTTCGAGGACCGAGCGCGCACCGCGGCCGCGCGCCATCCAGTCGCGGTATTTGTTTCTTGGGGCAAGAGGAAGTAGCGAGCGGAGGACGGATTCTCTCGTAAACGTTGCGACCGTGGAAAAAAATAAAAATAAATAAAGCAAACGCCTCCCGTACCCTACCGCCTCCTTTTCTATTTTGCGACAGTCAATTGGCATAGTGGCTGGACCGAGGATGAAAAGGAATGGACGGCCAGAGGAAAGGCCGTGCTGTTTGAGCTCGTTTCTACGCCGGTTTCTGCAGTAGGCCTAGCGTCGTTTGCCGCGGGTAAAAGCCGCTGCGTTCCGCCGAATTGGTACCTACTCCCTTGTGGTTCCGGACACTGTGTGGCGAATGTTCGCCTTGTAAAGAGAACGTTTAATGCATGCGAATCAAATTCAACTGCTGGAGAATCGTGCCAGTCGTTAACGCGTGGGCGCCTCCCGCTGGCCTGCGCTGTTTTCGTTTTGAGTGCTGACGGAACTAGCGGACTCCTCTGCGTCACGTCGTTGTATTACACTACCTGTTGTATGCTGCCTGACCGTGTCACGGATAGAAATATATATGGTGGTCTCTCTGCGCTCACACAGACGCGTCGCTCAGTGGGGGGGAGGGGTTTCTTATGTACTCTTCTAGATCGAGTTGCGGAGCTGGCTAGTAATGCGTGGAACGGGCGTCACGTGCTGTTGATGGATGACGAGGACATGCGTGTTGGGTGTCGGCATTGGCACGGTCACAAGAATGCGCGCGCGCGGCGGCCTACGGTGACGGCGTCACCTCGCGAAATCTCTGAGCGGCAGCTCGAAGTGTCGCCCTGCTGAGGAAACTTTTTTTGAGGAAGGAAAACAGAAAGAGCGCACCTCTACCTGGCCACGTGGTAAAGAGATCACCATGCTTTCTTGTCTGCCGTAGTTATAGAGTAGATGCTGAATGCGTACGGGGAGAAGAAAATTTAGCGCTGCTGCGAACAAGGTTGAGCGGGTATCGAGAGCGGCACACACTCGTTATAACGAATTCGCTATACACGGGATAGTGTTTTATGTTATTCGCGGAAACTCGTTTGTGTGTGTGTGTGTGTGTGTGTGTGTGTGTGTGTGTGTGTGTGTGTGTGTGTGTGTGTGTGTGTGTGTGTGTGTGTGTGTGTGCGCGTGCGCGCGCGCATTCGGCACACCCGATCTCATCGGAATTTTGAAATGTTTCGTTGTTGCTTTCGCTTCGTTATAGCGAGAAATTGAGCATCGGAAGGAAGATTTTTCGTACCTCGATTGTTAGCGACGACAAAATCAGCTGAACTTTCATGTGCCGCTTCATTTCCTCCCTTCCTTCCCACGCGCCTGTTTAGATCACTTTAAACAAAACCAACTTGCTTAGTTTCATATTCTACCCAAGTTAATTCGTTCCAAGGCGATGAGGCATTCGCTAGGACAAGAAGCTGTTGGAATAAAGCAACCTTTCATATAAAACCACTTAAAACGGCGTGGGTAAGTCTTCCTTCTCGGTCGAACTTCCCGTCGGGTAACCGCCACGAAAACCGCGCAACGCGGAGCAGACCGCCGCGATGGCGGCGACCATATTAGTGGGCTTGGTTCCAGAGTCGTGCCCCACTTCCGCATGTGCGGTCCTGTCCTGTTTTTGTATACTGCCTCACTGTTTTCTTCTGATCGCTTTGCCTGCTCCGTTTCTCCCGACACGTAGCACTGTTGCCAAGTGGCACACTATACGCGAAGAAAACACACAGGCGCGCTGCTTACGTGCTTGCCATTCGTATGGAGGCCGCTGAAAACGTGGTATAGGCGTTTAGGTTGTTCATGTTGAGACCCTGGAGTGTTCTCGAGGTGATCATCAATGCCAGTTTAGTGCACGTTATCGAGTCGAAGTGATCAAAACGAGCGACACGTAACGGTCGCCTCAGTTCTCATTCGTTTCGCGAATTTAACGAGAAAAGAAAGAGCCAGGACGGACGCAGTGAAATTAACTGTTTCACTTATCGGTGGACGCCCCTAGTGGAGGGCTCCGGAATAGTTTTGACCAACCGTAGATCTTTATCATGTGCACTGATGTCGCACAGCACGGGCGTTTTTCCAGCTCGCCTCCTTAAAAGTACGACCTCCGCGGTCGGGACTCGAACCGGCGGCCTCGTCGCAAGTGGCGTCAACATCGTGTCCAAAGAGCCGTCGCGACGAGTGCTTTCTGTATTTCGTGCAGCCCGGGAAACGGCATCATCTGGCGTCTGCGCCTTCCGAAGAATATCAGCAGCGTGTATACATACGAGCTTGAAGCTGCTCGGCTCGTATTGAGGTCAGGGATGAGATTCCGCGGTTCGTCCCCCACCCGCACGGGCGTCTACGCATTACAGCGGGCGAAAGCGGCCTCTTCGCCACCGTTTTCGCTGGCGTCTAATGTGCATGTAGCGGCATTCTTCGCAGTCCCATTTGTATGGGTGCAGTTAGCTTGCGACAACCACGGCACAGGGCCAAAGTTGATGTACGAAAGGGGACGCATCGCTGACATGCGCTAAACGGTAACTCAGTTTCGATGAAAGAATAGCAAAACATGGAACTTGCTAGAAGCGGATCTTCGACTGTGGACTAAGTGTTCAGTTTGAATCGGTATTCAGCGGATGTACACAAGACAGGGAGACAGCAGACAGGATCGACACGGTGTTAGTTTCACAGTGGATGAGAATTAACTGGCAGCATCTTTAGGCTGCGTGTGCGGCGTGATAAAATAGTAACGTTGCTGGCGCGAGTGCTGACATCAGTCTGCTCCGCATGTTTATGAATATATCGTTAGCTGCTGTAAGAACAGGCGCCGGCCGAGTGCTCCGCTTTGGAGGAGCATTCTCCCGCCCTTGTGCGTCCCTTGGTTTACACCGGGCGATAAGATGACGCCGGCGGTGTCCCTTTGGCGGCATGCTCTGTGCTGATATCGCCGTCGCTAGGATTAGCCTCTGGCCTCATTATCAGCGGCGTTTACAGATCTCCGCAATGACCGATAAGAAGGCTCCCTAAGTTTCGGGCGCATAATAAAAGAAGGGAAAAGAAAACCAAAACGTTTTTGCGAGATTCGTGGTGCTGTTAATCGCGGCGGGAAGGTCGTGCACAATAACGCTTCGGATAAATGTCAATCCTCGAGGACACATTCTCTAAAGAGCGCTGCGAAAGCTCACTTTGTCCAGTTTGTGTTGGTGCGCGAATATCCGTTTCACGGCGTTGCAGCGTGGACCGTTTCTGCCCCTCGTACCTGCGCTCAGGTGGCAGGTCACAGTATTCTTACGTTCGCTTATTGGCATATCTAAGACTGCATTACTTGCTTTCGGACGCGTATATAACGGGCGCCCAGAATGAGGTGTTTCTGTCTTGTCCGTTCTCGTTGCATTTCGTGGCCTTTCTTTCCGCAAGTACGCCCGGTGTCGATAGTGTCGATGTCTGCAACGTTCATTGTTCGGACGGCCGACGTGGCACGGTTCCAGCGAACGCTGGAGGGCACAAAAGAAGTGAAGCCCAGAGGTGAGTCTATACCGTACAAGGGTAAAGTCGATGTTCGGCGAAAAGGCGCACAAGTTCGCCCACAAACCACCGTACAACGACAAGGCCATTCCCAGAGGCACGACGTCCGTGTACCATGATTCTATCCGTTACTCTCTCTCTCTCTCTCATCATAATAAGCATAGACATGTCGAGAACAGTTTGCATTGTTCGTGGCGCCGTCGTGAGCTTGTGTGTATCTTCGACGCGGAGTGGCAATTTGGGCTCCGTTTCCGCTGTAGCTGTCAATGTATCTGTTTGCCCATTGATTTAGGGCGTGGTGCTGCGTGGTGTCGATGCGACTCTTAGGTGGTTATTTTATCGCCCGTTGTCATCAGTCGTCGCCGGCTGTCTGATCGCTTTATACTCGAGCTACTAGAGGTCTGTCAAAGCGAAACTGCCGAAGAAAGACGTTTTACGAAGCCTGCGCCGACCGGCAGCGTCAAGTGCTTTGTTTTCTATTTGCGATCATTTAGCGCGCTGAGGAGTTAGAGGTCAGTCAGCTGGTCTATCATTACTGGTCAGAGTTTTATTACAAAGATGATGAGGACGTCTCGAAAGCTTGTGGAAGATTTTCCATAGTCGGGAACAGATGGGACGTACTCCCTGCAATCGTTCACGGCGCAGTTGCTTGTGTAGGGGGCATACGTCAGTCCGCAACCATGCATGGATGGACGCACTTGCATTGCATGCTTGCCCGCGTAACTTGTGGGTGGAGGAGATTTGAAACCACGCCGCACTGATTATACCCAAAGTTGAGTTTTTGAAACAGGCAAGCAAACAGATCCATTCGCCACCGTCATATTTCATTCTTCGGCGGAAGACGATGCGCGCGTAGACGCTCGAAGTAATTTTCCCTGGAGAGTTGTAGGGGGGAGCATTCCTACACGTCCTCGTCGCTTCCCTCACTGGTCAAGCCAGTCAGCACGCAGCACGGTAGCTCTCCTGTACTTGTAACGAGAAACCTGAAAAGTACTTTAACCAGCATGTCACCGCGCCCCCTGTCACTTTCTGCCTCTCTTTCGTAGCATACCACTGATACCAGGTGATGCATTCTCGGCGCTGCACGACCGTCACAAGAGCAAGAATCTCCATTGCTCGCTGTTACATCGGTGCGGGCATACACGCATATTAGCGAGTGACGCTAGCACAACTGCATTACGGCGACGCTGCTATCGGCTCTACTAATGCAGAGAGGGGCAAATTTATCGCAGCCGCAGCGCTTCTGCAGACTCGCGCCCTCTCCGCGAGTCTCTCCTTCAGCGGGCCTGATGCTGATCGGAGCGGCGGCGGCGGCCAAAGTGGCCGCATGGTGTTTTGGACGTCCACCCTTATCGCGGAAAATGCATCAGCGGCGGTGGACTCCTTGGGGCTGGACGACGCGCCTCTCTCCTGGCCGTGTGTGCTCTTTGGAACCGAGGGAGATGGGTGAAGCGGGGGAATGCGTACCTTCCTTGCATTCTGCGCTTGCTCGCTTTTAGCAGCGCGGGGAAGGTAAGCCGGTGCGCGCGGCTTAGTGCTCGAGCTCTTGCGCTGCTCTTTTTTTTTTTTTCTGCCTCTTGCCGTTCAAGATGGCGTTCTCGGTCGGCCGGACTTTCTTGTTACTTTGCTGGTTATCGAACGCGTCGATCGCGAGAGCGCATTGGGCCGAAACGTCTGTTTTGCGTTTCCCTCGCAGCCGAGTGCCGATACTGTGTGGCTCGGAGGGGATTGTCATGCTTTTCTTTCCTCCTCCTCGTTTCCCCCACTCGCCTTGCTTTCAGATGCTCTCCTTGGCAGGTACGATAGCGTCACTGCGCCGCCCAAAACCCGATCGGTCGCAGCGTCATGAGCGCTGAGGGCAATTCGATATCTTGCACTGACTTCAGAGCAGCGATCCTCATGTTGGTGAATCGGGAGCACAGCTTGAACATAGCCCGTTTTTATAACCATTTTATCGCCCCCTGTCGCATTCTGCGGTGTAGCTACGCGCGGTTTACCATCATGGTCTCTGCGAAGTTGCGCGCGAGCCACGTGTGTTTTAACCCTGGTGATGATGCCCTTTTGAAATGGTTCACCTCTATCGTTGACAGTCCGGTACAGTGGTAACAAAAGCGGACGCTCTGCGCAGATTTCGCAGCGTGCCCTGTTTCGCCACTCCTGATGCTGAAGTAACTTTTAACGGACATGGAAGCCACCGCAGCGTGTGCACGTCTGAACTCTTCATCCTCGTGTCTTTTCGCAGAACACTAAACGGGACGGACGCTCACGCCATGTGCAGTTGGGGTATGGCATTCCTCCTGCTTAAAGCGCGCCTCTTCTCTGTGCTGTGAGGTTTGTTTCCTATAACCTCTGGAATGCTCTGCTTCAGAGTGCAATCATGCGCAAAATCGGGCGGATGCGTTGGATCGACTTGGTGCGTGAAAGCGCAGGGGCCGCAGCGCGCACAAAGGAGGCTGGATGGTTCAGTGGAGAAGAGCGCGATACGCAGCCAGGATGGGATTAAGGGTTAATCCTTGCCGCCGACCGGATTAGGGCGCACCGACGGAGGACATTCTTGGTTGGCGAATCCTGCAGTTGCGGTATACTGCTGCGTTCTCGCGATATCTGATTCAAAGCACTTTGTGCTTGTAACTGTGTCGTTTTGTTTTTGTTTCCCGAAGGGAACCTGTTTCAGTTTTCACTTTTGCCCACTGTGCTGCTCACAGCAGCTATCGTACTCGTACTGGCGGCTTTGTTTCTTTTCTAGTAGTTTTCGGTCCCACTAACAAATAGAGTAGTTGGAGATTACGTCAAAGTCACCGTCCATAGTTTTAGAATATGGGAACCCAAGGCTTGGGGCCCCCAAGAAAATAGCGTGCCGCGGCACAACGTTCGAGCCGACCGGCGAGTTTTAGAATAGGGGTTTTCCCGACGCAGCGGAGCGGGGCTTGCGTTCGTCGATTGCAGCGCTCAGACGGTAAACCGTGAAAAACATTTAAATATATAAAAGCCAACAACGCTATTTTATTAAACAGAAACTGCTGTCATTGTACAAAACTATCTCAAAAATACCGGTTATATATAAACTGTTTTCTTCAGACAAGACGAAATCGGCCAATCTTAACCAATCCAGGCTGAGCCGGGAAACGTTATTTCAACCTTCCGCGCTTTCCGACGCCTGGTCCCCCATTGGTCCCCATGGCAACCAAACGAGGCGAACTCGCCAAGCCCAACAGCTCGGTAAATCCGGAAGCAATCAGAAAATATGGGGCGTTTTATCGCTTAAATTTGGTGGCACGGGCATCATGAGACATAGCACGAGCTTTGTTGGCCTTTCGTTTGCCGTGAACGCGTGACACCATGCAGCGGTAACGACGAATGTGTGCCGAGGTACGCTCGGGTTCTGCGCATGCGCACTCGCGGCCCGCCATTACCCTATAGCGCGCAATGCCCCGCGGTGATCTTTAGGGGAAGCATGACTGTCTGCCAAAACAGCATGAGAAGAAAGAAACGACTAGCAGTCCCCGCAGAAGCAGTCCCTTACTACAGGCAGTGGCTAACCTTGCGTTGTGACATCGGTAACCACTCCACCGCAGTTGCACTTTAATAAAGGAATTAAGGTTCGTTTATTTGTGGGCCTGTTCTGCGCACTAGCAGTCTTTTGCCTCCAGTCGTGTGCGCTCCCCGACAAGGCTCCGTTAGGTGTCATGCATGTATTTCGTAAGCAACTATCCATCGTCCTTGCACGGGGAAAAAAAAGAAGAAGAAAAAAGAAGAAAAAAAAAGAAGAAAAACGCCGTTAAGAAGCGGATGACTTGAAGCGTTCGCGGTCACTTAATCGCGCGGTGATCGGCGCATATATTTTTTTCATTTTCCCGCGGAATCTGCGTGCGCGATGAGCGCCGCGCTTTTCTGCGAACGGCGCGTGGAAGGAGGGCGACACGGGGAAGCGCGCTCGATTAGTTATGCGCAGTACGTCCTCAAATTAGACCGTCGCTGGCGTCAAGATTGCCCCCTGAGGCGATGCTCTGAGTGCTAGCAACGCGGCCTTATTATTTTTTTCCCCGTCCGTCGCACCTGCATTCAGAGGAGCCGCCTGTTTCACTCTCGGCTTGCAACAAAACTGGTAGCACGGGGACGTCACGTGCCTTGTTTCCCCCTCTCCAGCTTTTTTGTACTTGTGTTGGAGAGCGCTTCTCGTGTAAAAACAGAGCTATTGCCGTTTCGCGATCGCCGAGCTGTGTTCGGGTGGCTGTCCGATGTGTTCGCAGTTCGGCTTTACGAGGACGAATACTTTCGTGGGCGCTCGTCTTCCTGCCTATTCTTCATTATGCGGAGCTTTACGATCGCAGTGGAAGGAATAGAAGTAGAGGAGCACGGTGGAACAAGGCAGGGAGAGTGGGGCCAGCGGAAGCGTAGTTTTCTAGTGAGAGTGATGGTAGCCCGACAGCGATGAACTGGAAAAGCTGACCAATTTACTACAATCCCCCCCCCCCCCCCCCCTCTCTCCCTTTTTGTTCTTATTTACGTTTCAGTACAGCAGGCCGTCAGCTTGGGGTGGGCCCACGAGCGATCCCAGAGTAAAACTCCATTGTGGACTCCCAATAATTTTGTCGTTTCTTGTTTTCTTTCCTGTGCACGGGCGTGTGAGGCAGCCCTGGAGACGCATAGGAATGGCCTTGAAACGCCGATACTATCGCGCCCTAACTCCTCTCTCTCTCACTCCCTGTGGACCTCTGGTGTCCGTCTTCACCTGTGTTTTCGTTCTTTTGCTCAGCTTCGGACGCTCCCCCCTCTCCCTCCTCTTGAGGTTGAGCTTGCATTTGGCATTCTCGGCGGCGCATCTTTTGCCGCTGTCCGGGCACCGACGCTTGTGCGGTCACGTTGTGCTTTCCTTTCTGTCTCGTCGAGCATTCCTAATGCAGACTCCTCCTCTTTTGGAGGAAAGTACAGGGGGGCCAAAGGCACAGGCGTGAGTTCTGGCGGGAAGGGAAGGAGGGCGCTTCCTCCTCGCACCCCCTGTGCGTCTGGTCACCGTGTGGTGGCTACACCTTGTGCCTTCTCTCTGCGTGCGTTTGTTTTCGCCACATGATGCGGGTGTCTTTTGTGCGTGCCTGTCGCAAGAGTCGGCGCAAAGGGCAGGGCTTCTGCGGTGAAATCGGTCATTCGGCTCGTGGGCACTGTCTTTCCTATCCTCGTCTATTTTGCCTTCTCTCTCGCCGTCTCCACTAAACGCGCGTGCTTCCTCCATCCGGCCGCCGGTCGACCTTTCGGCGCGTGGGAGGCCGCCTTGGTTGGTTTCCTCGTTTTTGGACGTGTTGCGTGCGATGTCCCCTGGCCGTGGACCTCCTCCGGACTTTCGGAGGGGACAGCCGCAGGGGAGGAGTGAGCAGAATCCTGCAGCGCAACATGTTTTCTTCCCCCATCCCCGGGCTGCCGGTGTACACACTGATTTTCTCCCCCTCAATCTCTACCGTGGGGCCCCCATGCTGGGTCACGTCACGGCGTTGGACAGCGGCCGTAGATATCATGCCCTGCTGGCCGGAGGGAGGTGACGGTGTCGCACCGGCGCGGCTTCCTCGCGCCCTAGGGTGCCCCCCTTCACCCCCTACCGGTCCTTCCGCGCAGGTCTTGGCCCGATGGGGGGACAGGGCATGCCTTTCAAACATGCTTTCAAACCTGTGCGGCTTGTTCTTTGGCCGTTCTGGCTTTCTCTCTCCCTCTCGCGGAGCTTCAGGGCGAGCGATGATCATCCTCTTGACGGCGGTCGCGCGCCCCTGCAGTGGGCTGGGCTGCGACAGCGTCGTTTGATAGCGGACGATGTCGCAGTGCTTTGCTAGTGGTGCACGTGTCTACTCGTGTGGGCAGGCCTTTCAGAGCGTCGGCTTCAGGGATGTCATAGAGGTGCAGGTATCTCTCGTACCAGGCAGAGCCGGAATATACGGCTCTGGCACCAGGTAGCCGCGTTTTGCATAGAGCTCAAGCCGCACAAATGTGGTATTCCATGGGCCTTGGGAAACGTTCGCCAGAATGCCAGCGTCAATACTAACGACTGCCGTATCTCAGCAACGTCGTGAGCGTCTTGACTCGGCCTCCTCTTCTATATTATTATTTTTTTTTTGCTTATGGCTCTCACGTCCGTGGCCATTTTTTTTTTTTTTTATATTCCTTCAGTTATTGTTCAGTTCGTCGCCAGCGTTGTCGCTCACAAATATTCTGCGTGTCGTTAAGGCCAATTGACAGTCCGTAGAATATCAAAGCATGGCTTTCGAACAGAGCGCGTATAGCTAATTTAAACCGCCTAAAACGAGAAGTATAGGAACATGCGAATGGGGAATGGATTACTACCACGTCAGCGATCGCCGCACCGGGTTCAGTAATTTGTATTCATTTTGGGACAAAGAAACCGATGGCGTAAATACGCGTATGTCCTCCAACGTGTTTGTTTGTTTGTTCTGCGCTCATCGATTATCCTTATCGATGGCCTATCCGCGTTCTTTGGGATTTCGGAGGCTGAATTTTGTTTACAAAGCTGTCCACGCTGTTTGTGTGCTTCTCCGCTAGAGGGCGCCGATGCATCGAGCGCCAGATCTCTCCCGGTGTTTCATGGTCACGGTCTGCTTTTCCTTTGGAGGTTAGTGATTGAAATGGTCTCAGTCATTGCGCCTTTATGTCAAGGACAAAAAAAGGCTCTAAGGACGGTTTAACACCTATTGTTTGTGGATGATTTGGAATGGCCTATGTGTATATATTGATTAATTAAAAATCAGTTCGAGCGTTACGCTGCTTTCTTAATATTAAAATTATATGAGATTACGCCGCGGATTCTTGCAGTAAAGCCTAAATACTAACAAGCCCATTCATAACCAGCGCACAACGCGTAACAGCATTCGCCCAGCAGACCGCTGTCTCCTTTAGTGCTGTAGGTACATCGCAACTGTGCATAACCTCGCTTGACTTAACTTTACAGGAAAGCGCAGGGTCCCGTAATAGTTTTCACCTCACGTCTCGGCGCTGCAAGCGCCCTAATGACTCGCTAATGGCTCTACGTGCAGACGCATCTCGCGAGGACGCGCTGTGATATGACGACCTCTCCGCCAGGGAATGCTTCTGACGTATCCCGGTTCCTCATCGAGTACGCGAATGTAGCATTGTCTTGAGAGGATGTTTCTTGTTTGTTCTCGCTTATTAAAAGGAGCGGTCACCTCATTAACAGGAAGGGAGGCGTGTCAGTAACCTTCGACCCTTTTTCTATACGTGTTTTTGCTTTTCAAGTGTCGGATGGATATGCTAGCCAGGGCGAGTGCCTCTATGGGGAGGGAGGGGTTGACCTTGTACCAGGGTAATGTGTCATGATCGCATCGCTCATCCTTTTGCACTCGCATTGTTCCCGTACACGGCTGGGTGGGTGGCGTGCGCATCGAAATCGACCTAAGAACAGTCGCTAGTCGCAGCAGCGCCGCCTCGGCGGTGGGCCGCTCAGGAAGCCTTCGTCTCTGTGGGGCGGCCGCTGCCAACGCCAGGACGCCTGTGTATAACGTTAGCCAACACCGTGTGCACGTTCCCCGTGGCGGCGGCGACGGTGCGAGGGATGTCTCTACTCTCACCCCTGCGCGGCAACAGCCAGGCCTTGTGCCGTCGTGGGCCGGTCAGTCGTGGGAGAGAGCTGATCTGGGTCACAGTGATCAGCCGCCGAGGCGGAACTTCTTCGCCGACCACCTTGCGCGCGCGACGTCGATGTGAATATGCTATGATGTACAGACGCGTGCGTGTGTATACCTGTGGCGACGCACCGCGACGGGTGTATGGCGGGTTAGGCCCGTCTCGTCGAACGGCAGAAAAACTAAATATTGTACCGTGGAATGCAGTATGCATGGGCCTGTCTTCCCTGTCTGTCCTCTCGCGTGACCTGAGCCTCTCGTGTGGTGGACGCTGCTGCCTGCAGCGTGCATGGGTTGACAGCGGCCGGCCGACAACGTCATGGGAGGGCGCACAATACGTACCACGAGCTGGTCACGGAAGGAAAGCACTCCTTCGTGCACGGATGGCATGCGGAAGAGACACTGAAGAACGGGGAGCGGGTTGCATTCAGAAGACATTTAATTTAATCTTGAAAAACTGTCCGTCTTTAATAAACAATGTTCGCAACTTCAGTCTTACGGTCGATGACTTGATTTACCTGGAAGGCGAAACCTTTATAGCGAATGTCAACATTCTATTCGTTCAAGGTTTTCCTCTCGTAGGGCGGCATTTAACTATAGAGTGACCTTCGAGAGAAGATAAACCTTTCACGCTTGTAGCATTTCAAAGTAACTAACTGTACTTTTTAAGCCGGCTCTACTAATACCGTCACTGGGATCTCTTCCAGGCTGGTGTTGAGGGACCTCCATTCCGAACGAATGCATTTGAGCGGCCGAAAGCCGAGAATATACTCTTCCAGCTACTCACTGACCACCTTGGCGCCAAATGGGACAGGCGGGCGACTCGCTGCCTTCAACCGTTGGGAGATGGACGACGAAGAAGCGCGGGAGGAGACGGTTTCGTAACTGCATGTAAAGACTACGTGAGCATTTAATGAATCTTCGCCGGGCGACTCATCGGCCGCATATGCGTCTCGTGGCAGCGTCTAGATCACTCAGCCTGCCGCCATTCCCGCTCGCATAACCCTGACAGCGCGCTTGCTTCCCCTCGATCCGGCTCTTGTTCTCACGGTACCATCGAGATTCCGTGTTCCGAAGACGCCATCTGTCGATCGATCAGGTCGTTCAATCAAGCGCCAGCCGTGGCCTAGCCCGAGAGCCATCCGGTGAAATAATCACGGCGCCCTCCGCTCTGCGAACGATGCTTTCCTCGTCTTCTCTCTGCAGTTTCTAGGTGCTCGGAGCCTCCTCCTCGTTCGTCCATCCCTTCTCTTTTTCCGCAGCCGGCGCACGCACCGAATGCGCTTGCCGTTCTGACGACACACGTCCGCGGGAAACATTCCTGGGAATGAATTTCGTAATCATAAGTGCGCGCGGCGCGGTTGGTTGCATGCATGCGACGTCGGAGCCAGTGAGACGTTTCGCGAAGACAGCCCCAGAACCGCCCCCTTGCCTACGCGGCGGCCGGTTCGTCTTTCTAGCCTTCGCGGCAGACCCGCGTCTTTCTATAAAGCGCGCGCAGCTTGTCTTAGATCTGCGCGCGCATTCGAGCTCGATGGTGCGCTTGAGGTGCCGGGGAAGAGCTTTCTGATCTGGGAATTGCTTAGCGGGAGAAACCGTTGCGCCAGATTGCGCGCTTTCTTTTTCTTTTTTTTTTTTTTTTTCGTGGAAAATTCTCGCACCTTTCCGAGATACTAACGGCTAGAAGAGAGAGAAAAGAGCCCCCCTTCCAAGCAAAAACCGGCACGCTAGCAGGCACGCTAGCCGACACTATTCCGGGGTGTAAACTGCTGTTTGAGCGAATTCGGCTTGTTTCTTTGAATATCGTAGTCTGGCTTTTTTTCTTTAATTTTTTTCGGCGAACAAAATTAGCGTCGACTGGGGCTGAAAAGCGGTTCTACTTACGTGGTACTTGCTTTTTCAGTAACGATACGTGTTTACTTACGTAGCCTGCGTGCTTTTTTTTTCTTTTTTTCTTTCTGCTGCTGGAATTGCTGAAATTCGCAGACTCACTACGTCTCGATTTTTGCTTCAAGTTGCCCAACCGTAAAAATGGTTGACGAGTCCAATCACGGTGAGCGTTAAATATTTGTTTAGAGCGCGAATTCTTCATTTCCAGCTCTTTCCGACTGGATTTACACACACACACACACACACACACACACACACACACACACACACACACACACACACACACACACACACACACACACACACACACACACACACACACACACACACACACACACACACACACACACACACACACACACACACACACAAAAGAAACCTTCCGCGGCTGTTGGAACCCTGCGTTCTGTCTTCCTTCATATTGCGGCCGGCCCGTCGGAGTTGCTCCGTTGTCCGCTGGAATCGCCACGCCCTCTTGCGCGCGCATCG
Source organism: Amblyomma maculatum (assembly GCF_055883805.1). Lineage (NCBI taxonomy): Eukaryota > Metazoa > Arthropoda > Arachnida > Ixodida > Ixodidae > Amblyomma > Amblyomma maculatum. The sequence continues at coordinate 112,744,231 of NC_139345.1, read as the reverse complement.
GCTTTTCACGGTTGTCGTTCTGCGCGCACACCGAGCCGGAGCGACAAGAACGGGGCGCTATATTGCTGGTCTGACGCGCAGCCTGACGTCTATATGGACGTGCGGTGGCTGAGATTGGGAGCAAAGTGGAGCGAAAGCAGCGTGAACTGGCGCTGGGCACCGTGCAAGAATTAAAGCCTCGACTGCGGCCAAGACGGGGCGCGAGCTGTCCTTCGTGCATGGGCGAGGCCCTGCTGCTGGATCCTGTGCCTTGCATACACACCCCTATTGCGTGCAGCGCTGCCCAAAAGTGTGGTCTCCCGAGAAAGGCATTTCTTTAGCGCCAATGCAAAGTCGGTCACCTGCGTGGTTTCTCAAGGAAATCGGCCTCCCGCTTTTATTATCGTCGGGTGCAGCTGAGTGGTGAAGCAGCAGCTAGGTACTTGCCGCGTCAGAGGTCTTCGGTTTGTCTCCATTTAAGGTAATTTTTCGCTTTATTTTGCGTAGAATCTGGCTGTAGACCGATATATCGTGTCGAATAAGAAAGTGCGGTAAAATAGTGGGATATAGGTAAAGCCTGCAGTAACCGCCACACACGAAACATCTCCGTGACAGAAAGTAGTTCACTGTCAAAACTTTGTTTCCTAAACAAAAAAAGCTAACCGCCAAGCCGAACTTGAGCTCAAGAATTTTGATGCGTCTGGCTAGCTTGACACGGTTAAATCAAATACTAAAAACTGTTTTCGTTTAGGGTTCAGCGGTGTAACAAACACGCCTTGTAGCATGTCCTATAGTTACCAATTCCTTTCTCATTCTTATTTTTTTTTTTAACGTTTTCAAAGAAGCTTTCAAGGAAGGAAGCCGTCACGACGTCGATGGGAGAAGGGCATCCACGTCAGTGCAGTGGTAGGTCGCCCGCTCCGTTTAAAGCGGGAAACGCATGTGAGCGAAAAAGTGAGCGAAGCGACAAGGCGGCGCGGCGTAAGCGATCATGGTTCGCTCCGTCGCCTACTGGGGAAGACGCATGCACGCGACAGCGCGAACCGAGCGAAAGGTTGTGTGGCTGGCATTTGGCTGGCATAGTGGCTTAGTACACCGCAAAACTATTGCCAAATCCAACAACAGTCATAACGATTGCATGAATTAACGTTATTTTGCGACAACATGCCAAAGTAAGATGTGTTTACAGTAAACCGTATCGAATGTGTGTGAACTTGCACTGTAATCTGCACAAATAGTCACGTGACCCCTTGTTTCTATTGTTGTTTCGGTTGCGATTAGACGTTCTTTGAATCCTTGGCTATCCACCATTGTTCGTACAAAGCGAAAAATTTACGCGGTAGTGCACAATCACAATGCAACACAGCAAAATAAAGAAAGCGTGCAAAATGAGCGGCAGTGACGTACGCTCACTTCCGGGCGAACGAGCGAAATTTTCTATTTCGGCAGATCCGAGCGACGAGCCAAGCGACACATGCATTTCTGTTCGCGCGAAGGCTTCGCGCGACGCGTGCCGCCGTCGCGTTCGCGTTCGCGTGAGTTTTCGCGTGCATGCGATTCAGCCTTAAAACTCGCTTCGACTGAATTGCTTCGCTTTTATGCTTTGCAGATTGCGGCCTGCGCTGCACGGAATTAAGCTGTGCGTTATATAGGCCTACCGTGACGTGGATCACAGCTTGTACGCACGCGAACAGCACCCCTGTTCTTTGGGCTTCGAAGGGCGGGCTCGTCGCTGGAGGGCGTTGGTCCCCCCGCTAATGTCGTACTCTGACGCCCGCGAGAAGTCGCCCCTCTCCGGACCGGCTTTTTCCTTCTAGAAAGGCGTCGATGAACGCAACAGCCGTCACTTGGGTTCCGCTCGAGGCCCAGCTTTGCCCCAGAAAAGTTGCAGTCCATCCGTGTGGTGCTGCGGGCGGGACAGATCTGGCGTTCGATGGTGCCTGCGTAGCTGAGGGGTGGCGCGGAAGTTACGAGTGCGCCGTGGTGGCTTCCGCGAGCGCTCTGTTCCCATGGTCAGGCGTCAGCCACATACACCGCTCTGGAATCCATTGCCCCTAGGGCTACGAGCTTTCATTCCAATGCCTAACTGGTGTGCGATTGACTACACGCTTCCCTCATAAGGGCATCTACTGGCAAACAGAAATAAGTTCGTTCATGGGCAGGAGAGATTGGTTGGTCGGTTGCACAACTTTTATTTCCATCGGAAATGGGCGTCCTCTTCCCCGCCCGGCGATGATGCTTGCGTAGCAGAGGAACAAATAATAATGAGGGAATAATGAGGGGCATCATCAGTATCATCGCGGCCTTCCATGGGACTTCAACATTTTAACCATGTGATCGTCGATGTCAACTATTTGATGGTTGACGCGTTGAGACCAATAAGAAAACGGTGTCAAGGAACTCCGGCATTGAAACGAACGCCTAAGGTTTTTCCTTTTCTTTTACTCTGCTTCATATTTGGTAGAGCACAGCGCAAAAGGACGACAGACAGAAGACAAAGATGCACACAGACAAGCGCTGTGCTGTTGACATCATATACCTTGCGCTGATGGGAAGCGTACAAGAGCTCAGGATATGCATAATAAAACACGCGACTCAATGCCCTTTACCCAGTTGGCTAAATGCCATTTACCCAGTTTAGCCTGAAATGTAGTCTCAGATTTCTCGACGCCCTGATGCGCAACAAAACAATGTCTAAATCTGCATGCAGCCCTTTCCATTGGCGCCGCAATATCGCACTTGTTTTGGTAGAGCATGCCCGACTGCCTGCTTATCCGGCGCCCGCCCAGAGCAAGCTTATTACACCGCGCTACTGTTTTCCATGCCGCCTGTCGCGCACGGGTGTTATCGTCCCGGGTGCTAATTCAAGGAATAAATTTGGCGCGCGCTTTCACCGCTGCCGCGCATTCGGCTCGTAAATCTTACGCCGCGGCATGTCGCGACTGTCGTCACGTATGCGGCTTTCTTTAAATTCATTATTCCTGGTGGTGCTCGGCCCCAGGGAAAGACAACCTCTTCTCGACTGGCATATATGCCATCGCTTACATTGTAGCTAGTGCTCGGGCCTTGCTTGTTTCTTTTTTTTTTTTTTTTTTTTTTTTCTTAGTGGCGACATGCATGCGTATGCGCGAAAGCACACACGCAGACGCGCGGGAGTGCGCGGCGGGCCTTGTGCGGCACTGTAGGATGGAGTCTGGACGACGTTCAAGGCTGGGTGCGCGGCAGCGATCGGAGCGATTGCTCGCCCGTGCGTGGAAGGGCATAGGGAGGAGGCAGGTGTTCGGCAAGCCCTTGGGACGTCCAGCAACACGCCCGGGTTCACCTGTTCGGCCGCAGCAGCTAGCTCCGACCGAAATGCCTTTTCGTGTCCAGTTTAGCGTGGTTGCCCCTGGGCCTGGCGGGGGCCGCGTTCACCTTGGCTCGGCCAATGCCGCACATTTTATTTTTTATTTTTTCTCGTTGCCCGCTCGTGGAGGGCAGCTGCCAGCTTCCTCATAGGTGCGTACGAATTGCTTGGCACTCGTGGCTCTCCCGGCATCGGCCACTGTTGCCTGGAACGCAGTGTTGGGCGTGCGTACGCGTGGCTCCAGTCAGAGTTCTACTACGCGCGTCGAAGCGCGCATTATGCGATAGTAGTCGTTATGTGAACGCATAGTTATTGAGGGCGTGGCGTGAACAAAAAAAAAGTAGAAAAAATGCAGTTGTTTATAACTGTTATACTGCGGCTCGTTTCGTCGCGTAATAGAAAAAAAAATGCTCAGTACGCAGTGTTCGCGGGAGATTTATTAGTGCTTCCTTTTGTTTCTCCTTTTTTTCACGTCTGGTCATCGTTTAAGATTGCCGCAGAGTGTCGCTGGGTGCAGGTGTCGCTTAGCACTGTGAGGGCGGTACATACGTAACGCCCTGCATGGAGGACTAATTTGTCCGCCAATGGGAGTGAGGCTTTCCGTGCTTCGCTCGCTGGTTCGTGGCGGGGCCCAACCCCGTGAAGCTGACGTTTCGGCTCGCGGGCTTCTTGGCCGGAGGTTGCGCGAATGTCTAATTTCAGAGACCACTTCGCTCTTCTCGAAAATGAAAGTGTACTAGTATACCTATCTCCACCCTGCATTGTGGTTTTACACCGCTTGGAATCACGCGTGCGCGAGGCAGGCAAACGTAGAAAAAAATTACTTTTCCAGAGCGGCGGAACAAGTTGAGAGTGAAAATGAAACAAATTTGAAATTGGGGGCAACAGCTCGCGAGCAAACCTTACGGGTGCAGTTCGACACGGGCGTTCGATGGCTTTTTACTCTGTTTTTCTCGTCTGTCTTTCCGCCAAGGCTAGCTGCTGCATGAAATAGGACGGTCGCGAAGCCTTGCTGTTGCAGATAAGAGGCGCGCGTTGAATAACAGGAAAAGGTGCCTCGGGCGTCAACTGTCGCGTATACGTGCTTTCCAGCGTTCTTCGCCGCTAGAAAGCGACTTTGTCATCGTCCACGATGCACTGCTTTCAGGCGGAGTCGACTGTAGCGTCACAGCTTCAGCTGCTAACTTTGCTTACACGGTAGATTAGCTCTGCTGGCCATATTTGAAAGGAGCGAGAGAATAAGAATAAATTAACCCCGCGGGCTCGTGTTTACCGGCCGCGGTGCCGGTTTCGCGCACCCATCCGTGCTCGTCGTAATAACAACCCCCGTTCGACCCCGCCGGGTGCGCGATTTATCTCCGTTGCTCGCGCAGCTCGAAATCCCGTAGCGCGCGACCTGTGGAGTGGCCTCCTCGCCGCTTTCGACCGTTTTGCGTCACCGTCTGGGACGACGGTGGTTTCTTCTTCGAAATCGCTGTCGTGGTTCCGACTGCGCGCGAGTGCGTGCGCACACACTCGTTGTGCGCTCGCTCCGCGGCCCTTCTTTTTGTTCCCTGTGAACGCAGGGGAGTGGGAAAATGTTTGAAACGAGGAGACCGAATACGAGAAGGCGGCAATTTGCACGTTACATGAGGCGTACGCAATGACTCTGTACCAGCTCTCTTGCGCGGCGGCGCAAAGCGGGAATGCCCGTGACTGTTGCGATATTCGAACTTTCCCGCTCACGCGTGTTGCGGTAGATTGCTGGAAAAGCGAGCTGTGGATGGAGGAAACATGCGCGGGGTAGGGGCTCTTCACATCTGAACATCACTGTCTTCGGTCAGTCCTTCTGGAAAGCGCGACAAGGGGTGCAGTGCCTTTTTGTCAAGCTTAACTGTTAATTATGGTTGTGTCATTATTATGTTTGCCTGTATGTTTGTTTACGTGTTAATAGCCAAACTATTTTTGAAGGGATTTGTGAAGAGATAGATGCTAGCTTGCCAGGTGGAATTTAGCGCGAAAACTTTTTCCGGAGCCTGTGATCGGTCCGCGCACTTGACTTCTTCGTAGCATTATGCACATCTTTCTAGGCTCCTTTCAAATCGAATACTCGTCCCGTCTCTCAATAGCGTTCGTGTCTTCATAATATTTTTGCGTGGCAGGGAGTTTGAAAGCAACAAGTAAATCAATTTCTGCCGTCAGGCGCTGCTACTGATGCTGCTATTGGGTCGCGGGGTCTCCCAGCTTGAGAACCGTGCGATTCGCGGCTTCTTCCGCGCGCATACGTCATTCGCTGGCATTTAGAGGCTTCTTTCGTGACGCCAGCGAACTTGGAGACGACGCTTCGGCGTGCCGTCGCCTCCGTCCTCCTCTCTGGTTAGGGACCTCCTCGTGTGCGTCGGGCGGCTCAAAGGCTGGAGGTGTCAAAGCTCTTTCCTCGTAACTTGCCAGTCAGCTTAGTGGCTTCGTTTTCCCGACGGCAGCCGTGCGCCGCATTTCGGATGGGAAACGCCATGATGACTTTGATTGTCGGTGTAGGCAGGGCGCCGCGCGATTTGCGGGCCGAACGGACTTTACTCGGGAGGAACTCACACTGTGTGGCGGCGGGGGCCCGGGCTGTCACTCTCTCGCGGAAGCCAGCTAGGGGGCCTGGGGCAGGCGGAAAGTAGGAGCGCTAGAGCTTTTCCTTTATTTATTTATGCTTCTTCGGCATCTTTTTAGCACCCCCGCTGCTCGCGAACCTATTGCCTCGCGCTCCGAGGCGCCGCCGAAGAGGAGTCAGGTGCCACTGCTGCGGTGTAGCCCCGCTGTTTTTCATGTTCCCTCCCCTTTGTACCCCCCTCTCTCAACTTCACCACGGTTTCTCTGTACCACCAGACTTTGTGGCGGCGCGGCCCTCCTCGGCAGTGCGGTGTTGCTGCTTGTCGCTTTTTGGCGGCGGCAGCGGGCAGGCAGGCCGTTATTATTGTCATTGCATTGCTTCCTTTACCTGTTCCTAGCGTGTTTTTGCGTCTTCTCTTCCCCCGCTGCTCCTTCTCTCTCTCTTGCCCCGGTGCGCACTGGCGCCGGCTGGCGGGCCCCTGTCGATATCCCGCTGCCGTTTGTTGCCTGTAGTCCTCTTCCTATACCTGCCGAGCCCGTACCTTCTGCTGCGAGGCGCTGTGCTGCCTACTATCGGAAATATCTCCGGAGGACCTGCTCTTCGCGCTGCTGCTGCTCCCCCCTCCTTCCTCCGGGCTTTGCCGTGCTGTACGCGCATATATTTGCGCTGTTTTCTTGTTCCGTCTCCGCCAGTGCTTGAATCTTGGCCGCCCGTCGACTGTTGTCTGCTGCGCCCCAACGGGCGCGTGTTTCTTAGGAAGAGATTAGCCGCTTCGTTGCCGGGAGACGCCAATCTTGGCGTCTTCAGGAGTGTCTCGAGAGGTGCCGGTCTCAAGACGCGCGCTGCTGCACCGTGGCCGCCAGGTCGCCAGATTGTAGGCTGTTGTTGCTTTTTTCTTTTTTTTTTTTTTTTTTTTTTTTTTTTTGCGTTCAAGCGTCTGGTGCTGCTGAGGTCGAGTGACATCTTCTCCACTGAAGTTATGGCGGCAGTCAAAACTGCGCCCATCGAGATATCTGGCGTGGTGCCGTCGTACTGCCTACCTTACCTACCAGGCTCGTGTCGCCTTTTGTCCCTCTTTAGCATTTGCTTTCTTATTCGATAGAGCTTCGCGTCCCCACTTAGTTTATGCGCCACTTTCTCTGTCCTATCTGAATCGACGTGTAGTGGCGATTCGTTAAAGTTTTCTCGACCACAGCAGCCATACACTTAATTTCAGCAAAACATTATACGCCATGATAAGTGGAACAGATTTATTAATGGCTCGGAAGTGTCCTATCTACCTGAGGTTGTATTGGGTTAGCGATGGTTGGAAAGCGGCATGGCAATTACTATGTATACCCAATCTTGACTGCGCGAATGCTGCTATGCGTAGTACGTAAAGCGTGTTTCACGTGCAAACCAAAACGCTAGCGATTTCTGCCGCGGTGACGCAAAAACCGGTTTTGAGCTGTAGCGGCGGCTCGAGCGGCCAGAGCGACGCAGATCCAACACTCTGGACAATTCTTCGCATAATCGATTGCATGTGAACCAACCTTAAAGTTGCTTTTGGGTAGGACCGTAGGAGTGAGCGTTCTTTGCAGCAGTGCTTAAAAAAAATCATTCTAGAACTTCAATACTGTGCGAGCAAAATCAGCTTTCGTGTCGAGAAACAGAATCATTACGCTAAGTGCGCGAACAGCGTACGTAACCGGATTGCCTTCCTATACATTCTTTTTTTCAAGTCGCTGCACACGGGGAAAAAGCCACGCATTCGAACTTTCATTTGTCCTGCAGCGACACTTTCGGATGCCAGGTGGTCTAGTTTAATGCCCTGAGCCCTCCACGGCGTTGCTCGTGTATAGTCCTGTGTCGCTCAGGGCGTTAAAACGGTATAGTCCTGCACGGCCCTCAGACTCCTTATTTGCATATTGTGCGTTGATGTTAACACGACCTTTCCGTGTATTTGAACTTCTCAGTACTGGAGGCGGCAATAACGGGTGTCTGCCTGCCAAGAGAAAACAGACAACATGGCAGTCACAGACTGCTGTCTGACTAGCGGCTCCGTCGTGAGCATGACGACGTCGGCAGTCTGTCTCGAGGACAGGACAAAACAAAGAAAAAAAAAAGAATGACAGAAAAAAAAAGTTCGAGTTCGTCCCCACACAGACGCCAACACAGGCTGTAGCAATAAGCCATTTTTTTCTGGGACGAATTGCGCGCATCGCGGGACAGGTACGTAACCGAGCTATCTGTGGGCCCTCTCCTTCGGCGTTGCCCGTGGAGCTTTGAGACAGTTTATTAGATACGTAGCTTATGTTGCGCCAAGAAAGATGCGCGCCTGGCAGGATGCGTGGTAGGGCAAGACAAACGACAGCCGCGGCACTTAGCGAACAATTCTTAAAAAAAAAAAAAAAAATGCGAACCTGTGAGCGGCGACGATGTTTTACAGCAGTACGCTACTAGTGTAAAAGTCTGCGAGTCTTTGGACCGAGCGAGCGAGCCCTGCAACTTTGAGGCCCTCCGTGGTCGTAGGCGTCATCGTCGTCGTTCCGAAAAGGAGGAGGCGTCCCTGACCAAGGACGGGAGACGGAAGACCCGGATACCTCCGGGACCGTGCCCAGTTCGCCTCCCCGACCGTCCGACGCCGAGCGCGTTGCTCGCCCGCTCTCTGCGTGTTTTCGCTTTCAGGAAGCGGGGCCTCTCCCGCCCACTTTTGGCCAAACCGCCACAGCCGCTTTCTGCCGACGGCCCCCTCTCCCCGCGAACCTTTTTTTTTTTACTCTGTTTTGATTAGCCTCCCCTTCGCCCTGCAAAAGGCGTGCACAGTACAACTTGCGGTGCTGCCCGCTCGTCCGCCCCGCTGGAAGTTTCTTCTTCGTTCCCTTCCCTTTCTCCTCGCCCTCTAATCCTAGGTGCCCTTAATCATTTGTAACTGCTAGTTGCCTCGTTCGTCTCTCGGGTTGCCTGCTTCTCGTGCCCGCCGACCGGCATCGTCGTGTTTTGCATTCGCCCGCTTCACTTTTAGTCCTTGTTTTCTGTGTGTGCTTTTTTTTTTATCTCCGCCTTGATTTTGTTTCTACTCTCTCTCTACCTCCGTCTCTCAGCTGGCTCTAGCGCCTGAGTAGTCCTGGTCGTGCGCACTTTTCGCCTCCTCGCTCCTCTGTGTGGTATAATGCCCGTGCCTGCCGCGTCGTCCTGTAGCTTGGCCCTTGGCGGCACTGGCATCGCTTCTGCTGCTGCTCCCCCCTCTTGGTCCTCTCTCGCGGTGCTCGCCTCCAGCATGTCCGTCGAAGATGGGACGAGTCGATAAGCTGGCACTGATTGGACCGAGGTGTTGCTCGGGACGTGCCGGCGAGCGAAGAATGTTGCCCCCGGTTCGAAAGCGCCGCCGAGCCCCGTGCGTGCTTCTTTTTCTTTGTTATCTTTTTACTCGGGTTTGAAAGCGCCCTATCGCGTTGTTCTCGGCGGTTTCTTTCTTGCCTGCTTATTGCTTTGCCGAGTTCATTACTCGAAGCCGCAGGCTGGCACCGCGTTAAACTGGCGAGGGGTTTGAGAGTCGCAAGCTGAGAAGGGCGAGGGTAGGAGTAATGGACCGACCTAACACTTCGGCGGCTCCGGACATAATTGTAAGCTGTTCCTGTCCGTTGTCGGCTCTAACATCATGGGTAGGGTGGCGTCGAAGCGCTGGAGGAGGGAGCAAGTCGCGGCCAGCACCTCTCTCGGCTCGTTCTCCATTACTTCGCCGCCTGCGTGTCTTTCGCGCTGCCTTTTTTTTTTTTCCCCACCCTATCCCCGATACCATTCCTATATATTTCCTGTCTCATCGCGGTTTTGCGGAGCTCTAATCAAAGTCTTCCCCAATCGCAATGCGCGGAAGGCAACGGGCCCGAGATCGCGGACCCGTTTAATCTCGGATCGCTAAAGCGTCTACCTGTGGAAGATCCGTGCTCTCCGTCTTCTCAACACCCTCCTCGCCTTCCTTTCCTGCCACCCTCCGCCCTGCCTTCTCCAGTGGTGCGTTTAAGCGCTCGGCGCGTTATCATCACAGGTCGTTACTTAATCCGCCATTATTCTCGTCCTGAGCGCCGTCTCGCTCGTTAATTCATTTTTCCTCCTTCGCACGCTCAGCCTGCGGCGGCCGATCCGAGAAGAGTCCGCGATGATAGATCTGAGTTTCGTGCCTTCATGCGCAGACAGCTGGAAGAAGGGAGGTCTGGCTCAGCGAAGTCATGCATGCGTGAAGAGCATCTTCGGCCGTCTCTTTCGCCGTGAACTCTTGCCCTTGAGACGATATCTTCGTGCCTATAACTTTGCGGCCGTTTACAATTTGTTGCGATTCTCTGCGGGGCTTGTTTTCAGTTTTTATTCGTCTCGCCGAAGCACACCCATCGTGTAAGCGGTGCTGGGAAAAACGTCTTCCGATTGATTAATTGCACGTCGTTCGCTCGTTTTCCACTCGCGGTTTCTTTCTTTTCGTCGTCGTCTCGTCTTCGACGGGTCCTGGGATAAAGGTGGCAGGCGCGGGAAAGCTGCGAAGCGGTGGCGCTTCGAATTTGGCACGTACGGCTCTTCAAAAGCGCCCTGCCCCAAATGACCCTGAGTTTATTAACTCTATAGCAGCCGCGGCGGCACCTGCGTGAGAAGAAAGCGAACAATCGGTGTTGGCGTGAAAAAAAAAAGTAAACAGCCCGCCCGTCGCGCTTTGCACTTCGGAGTCGACGCGCGCGGGCCCGCTTATGGTTGTTGTGTCTGGCACGGCTTCAACTCTCGCGCACGCTCTGCCGCGGCGCTGGTCCCAACGCATCCTGCGCCCGATCTATACGTCGTATGAGAGCACCCGGGCACCTGTTTCGCGAAAACGGACCAGTGTCGGATGTCGAACGGCTGTTACTGAGACGGCTTCGTGGAGCTTTTGCGTGCAGTTCTCACGGGCTTTCAAGAACAAGACGTAACTGCGTCCGATGTCCTCATTTCACCGGTCGTTGACGTCAGCTGTTGTCACGGTGTCCCTAACGCTCACTTCTTTGGGACGGCTGCGAACGATGGCGTACCATGCGCGCGCTATTACGAACAGGTGGTTCCAATCGATATACCTTCGAACCTTGCTTCTTACATGGAGGCGTCGTTAAAGTTAAATAAATTGGTTCACAGGAAGGGAAAGGCGCAGTAACTGTCACACTTTCTCTGTGGACACCCGAACCGCGCCGTAAGGGAAGGGAGGAGGGTGGGAATGAAAGTGGAAAGAGAGAAAGAGGAGCCGTAGTGGAGGGCTACGGAGTAATTTCGACCACCTGGGGATCTTTAACGTGCGCTGACATCGCACAGCACACGACGCCACTTCGTTTCGCCTCCATCGAAACGCAGCCTCCGCGGTCGGGTTCGAACCCGGGAACTCCGGCACAGTAGTCGGGCGTCTTACCACTGCACCACCCCGGCGGGGCGGAGGCGTCGTGCAAACCTGTAATTTAGTACAACCTCGGGACGTCTCCTTAAATGGGAAGTATTTGGTTACCCGCCACATCTCTTAATAACGCGCCTCTCGTTTAACGTGGTAATTCGAGACCGGCGTTGTTTGAGATTTCATTTACGATTTGCAAATAAGTGTGTGTCGTGTTTGTGTGTACGCACGTTTCAAGCGCTCCGTCTAATGAATGGTGCAAATTGCCCTACGCAGAGAGAGGCGATAGAGACGTCTTTTATCGGCCTATCCAATTCGTTGTAGCACCAACATTAGTAGTTGTTTGCTTAGTCTTTCCAACACAAAGGACGAAAGGACAAACGGCAGGAGCGCGTGCCATCTGGTAGTCTTTATTTTTTTTTTCTTTTCATCTATATATTTTTTTTGTGGCACGTATGTTTGAAAATGTGCTTTATTGGGAGAATTATTTACACGCTTTGCCGGTCCTTCGCTAGCAATGCAAACCAGCACTCACTGAAGCTGTAAGGTTAAGGAAGGAAGGAAGGGGGGCACGCACTTATTTATTTTATTTAAGCAATGTAATTAGAACGTTTTCGTCAAACCAGAACTTTCTAGCCGGAGCAGAGGGTGTTTGCGCTATTCGCATTATTCTACTGGCGTCTCCCAATTCATACACTACAGTCGAAAGAAAATGTTTACCGGACGCATCTGCTCACGGACAATTTCTCAAAGCGTCGTACCTCGCACGCTAGTCGTTTGGCACAGTTATGCTACCATACGAAATAGGCACCGTCCGCTGGTAGTTGCATGCATTTAATGTCACTATAGCTTGCATGACGGCACTGACTTCTTTTTCGTTTTTCGCTCGCCCGCATTCTGTAAACTTTGCTGACATCAATGTGCGCTTCACCACACCGCGCTAGATCCGCCGAAGAACCACACCCTCGCGTTTCGTTCGTCGATGTCGGTAGTGGGTGTCACTATGCATTTGTTCTGATATAAGCATGACGGTAGCGTAACTTATCCGCATTATTTTGCCCACCAACCCGCATGTACATTCAGGGCAACCGCTATTCCCCCCCCCCCCCCCCCCCCCCCTCCCCCTCCGAGGAAGCCCGCGTGGTAAACACGCGCTCTGTGGAGGCGCGGTGGAAAGCAGAGGCGTTGTCCTCGGTCAGTGCACGCATCGCGTCAGTATTTCGGGACATTAGGGAGTTTTAGAATAGGGGGACCCAAGGCTTGGGGCCCCCAAGGAAATAGCGCGCGGCAGCGCAACGTGCTAGCCGAGCGGCGAGTTTTAGAATAGGGGTTTTCCCGACGCAGCGGAGCCGGGCTTGCGTTCGTCGATTGCAGCGCCACGACGGTAGCCAAGGAAAAGCATTTTAATATATAAAAGTAAACAACGTTATATTATTCATCGAAAAGTACTATTATTGTGCAAAAACTATCTTTAGACTACCGGTTATATAAACCGTTTTCGTCAGACAAGACGAAATCGGCCAATTGTCAATCCAGGCCGAGACCGGGAAACCTCATTTGAACCTTCCGCGCTTTCCGCCGTCTGGTCCCCATGGCAACCAAAGGAGGCGAACTCGCTAAGCCTAACAGCTCGGTAAATCCGGAAGCAATCTGAAAATATAGTGCGTTTTATCGCTAAAAATTGGTTGTGCGGGCATCATGAGACATAGCATAAGCTTCGTTGGCCTTTCGTTTTCCATGAACGCGTGACACCATGGAGCGGTGACGACGAATGTGTGCCGAGGCGAGCGGCCTCCGTCAGTGCACGTTAAAGAATCCCAGGTGGTCGAAATTTCCGGAGTCCTCCACTACGGCGTCTCTCATAGCCTGAGTTGCTTTGGGACGTTAAACCCCACAAACCAACCAAACCAACCATCCGCTTAGCCGAGCGCCGCCATGTTGCCGTAACCCAAGCGATCCAACGGCGGCTTGGGGCGAACGCTATTTTGGAAAAATAGGGGCCGCCCCAAGCGTTAACCCAAGACCCCAAGCGCGCCTTACGTTCTGCGCATGCGCACTTCGACGCCCCAAGCTTCTTGGGGGGCCCCAAAGCTTGGGGCCCCCTATTCTAAAACTCTCTATTGCTTCGTTACGGCGGCGGTGACCTCCGGTCAGCCGCCTTTCTATCGCCTCTCTTCCCTTCGCGCCTCGTCCGACGTCACGCAAGGGGCGCCCAGCTGTTTCGGTGGCGGAGAAAGTCCCCGAGCGCTTGTGTGACCCACTTATTTCGCCCGCGCACATCCGCGCGCGCGCGCGCGCTGCCTGCCTCTCGCATCTGGCAATGGGTGCGTGAGCGTTCTCGGTCCGCGCACTAACGCTGACGTCATGCGTACGAGCCTGCTTCTGTTGTGAGGCGTCGTAACGTGACCCGGGACGCACAAATGGTTCGCACGTGTCGATAAATGACGACGTGAAAGTCTATTTTCCGGACGTTTTGGGGGCGGACGTTTCCGGGCCCGTGTAGATTGCAGTAAATTATCTCGAGAAGTGCGTGCAGTTGCTTTACGGATTTCTTTACACGCTGATACAATGAAATTCGCTAATTCGAACCGGTGCGTACGTGTACTCCTTGTCAACATCAAAGGGCTCGCCTAAATTGAATTTTACATGAACGGAACAAACGTGCGCTGCTTTTCTGATTTGTAATTATCGTGATTCATGACTCGACAGCACTGCGAGTTTGGCTTATGGCCAAACGAGCCAGACAGTCTCATAACGCCAATTCCCCGTAGCTTAAGAAATGAATGTTCTGTACGACGTACGCCTATATGACTCCTCTGAAACTGCGTTCGGTCGAGTTTATGCGTTGAAACTCGCTTTCACAATGTGCTTAAACTGAAGCGCACTAGTATTGATATGCGAGACGGAATGATCTGCAGTCATGCGACTGACGTGTCCGAGATGTCCGAGAACGATGTGCAGTCGAGTCGTGAACGTCTCCGGATTGACAAGGCGCCGGTGTGTTCCACCACTGGCTGGGACGTTTATGCCGCTACTGGTAGGGTGCGCTGCGCTCAGTAGCGTCGCGAGTGCTGGCAGCAACCCTGCAAGTTTAGCAATGCGCGCTTCGTCGTCTACGCTGCTATCCGTGCGCCCCGCACTCTGATAACAACAGCTGTTTCCGCAACCCTGGGCGGGTGCTGCCCACTCCCTTTGGCACCGCTGCTTCTACGTGGGGAAAGTGCATCAAGCCGGTCGACGGGCGCTTGCAAAGAGAAAACCCCCCTTCGTCAATGGTACACTGCCTGGTGCTGTTCTGGCGGTCGTGGGCGCAGCAAATTTGCTTCCTTCGCAAGAGCGAACGCCTTTTGTCTTCTTAAGCGCACAACATTCGTCCGCGTCTCCTCCAGCTTCCGGTCGACGCTATTGTCGCTCGTTTTAATTTCGCGACAAGCGAAGTCTGTGGCGGATGCGCGCGTGCTCCGCGACACCCACGCGGATCATCGTCCGTGAAACACACCAAGTGGTCTAGGTGTATACTCCCCTTTCTTGTCCGTTAGAGGAAACCGCAGAAGAAGCGTTGTTTCTTCTCTGCCCGCGATCGTAGTGGTCCCACCTCGCACGCGCAAAAAAAAAAAAAAAAAAAAAAAAAAAAAAAAAAAAAAAAAAGAAAAAGAAAAAGAAAAAAAAAACAAAAAAAAAAACAGTGGCGCTGCGTTTCGTAATATTCACCATTAAAAGAAATAAAAAAAAAATCGGGAAAATCTTTGCTACATGGATGGCGAGGCACATATACACGCCATCTGCGCCGCTCCTAGAGTTTATATAGTAAGGCGTCGACACCGCGCCCTCTGCAGGAGGAGAATGGGGACTGGCCCGAAAAGCTTTCCCGTCGTTCTCTGGCGCCACCACACATCAAGCGCCTGATGGCCGCTGCGTCAAGAGCTGAAGAAACGGAGCCATAGCGCGAGCACGCCCGTTTCAGGGTGGCGCATCCACCACCAGTCAGTTCGCTGCTTCCCAAAAACGCGGCGTTGTTCTCTGGAGGAAAGTGCGCCACCACACCTCCTCCTCTTGCCTGGCAGCATCTGGTGACTCTAGGCAGCGGTGAGCGTCTTGGACCGGCGACAGGCGTCGTTGGCCCGCGCAGCACACAATGGTGCCTTCATCGTCGCTCTCTGCCACAGCTGACCCACATCGGCGCACCGTCGTCTTCCCTCTTCGAACGTGGCTAACGCTGCTGCCGCTATGCTGTGGGCTTCGCCCACACGCAGCGTCGACCCGCGTTGCACAGGCGTCGCCGCCTGTGCTGCTGCGGTAAAGCCCACCGTTACTTTTCTTTTTGTTTCATTATGCGGCCGTTTTGGGAACCGGCAGGGTAAAAATAAAGGAGCTCGATCGCCGAGGCGATAAAAGAAAGGCCGTCTTTTTGAGCCCGTCGAAAAGAAATGCCAGCTGCCCACTACCATCTCACTTTCTGTGTCGGGTTCTCTCTAGACTGTTTTTCTTTTTCTTTTTTTTTTTTTTATCGTGGTTAGGGGCCGCGTGATTAATGTGTCAGGGGTACCCCCCCCCCCCCCCTCTCGCCCTTTTTTGTGAATGATCTATCGGGAATGACGGAATATTTTTTTTTCTTTTTCACGAAGCACTACACTTCTTCAGTGCTTTGCGGTGAGCAGGCTCATGGTGACCACTTACCGTTATCCGAGCGCTCGTCGTCCAGTGGGTTGAGAGCCGCACTGGACGCATGGTTCTAAGATCATGCGACTGCAAACGTGACTGTTGAATCTCATCGAAATACCTCGTGCCCGATCGCCTCCGTTTCTTAAGGTGCGGCTTTAGTGTGGCGTTGGCTGTGTCTGCAAACAATAGCGCATGCCTGTCGCATTAACGTAGCATCCTCACTTAGGCCGCTTGAATGAGCGCCGGGTTTCGTAGCTTGTTTTATAAGACATATAAATCGTCTACAGCAGCTGTCGTCGTTAGCCCTTGTTGGCGCTTCAGAGAAACTGCATGTTCTGTTCGAGTGGGATAGAGGCCTCACCTCGGTGTAAGAAATGATAGTATAGTGTATTCTTAAACCATGGGCCTAATGCAGCGTGTCAGTCTTTCGGAGTGGCCGCAGTAGCTCGCACACTTCTCCTTAGCACCTCTTCTAGACTTTTGACACTGTTCGCACGTCTCGAAATAGCTCTCTGCTGCATTGCTCCGGTGCATTGTGAATACGTCTACATGACTGGCCGCGTTTGGTTTCAGGTCGTACGTGTTGGTATTTTATTCAGTTCCCTCTCCCACCGGTCCCTACCGGCTCCATCTTCTCTTTCATCGTTATTCATCGTTATTATGTTTCCTCTTTTTAATGCAAGGGATCGCGAACACATATACGTTGGGCCAAGCGCGACGGGCACCGGTGACGTCACTATAGGCGCCCACAGCAGGCGGTCCCAACCTGGCAAAGAGAACACAGCTGCCATTGTGTGCAGCCTGCAGGGACCGGGTCGCCGCTGCGGACCGGTTTAAATGACGTTAATGGATGGCTCGCGTTTTCGGCGGAGGCGGCAAGCCGCCGCAGTGGCCGCGGGGCCAGACTGGAGAAGAGCGCTACAGCGGTCACTGCAGGGGCCGAGGTGGTTAAGAAGAGGGACAGCGCTCGCGGAGACGAATAATAAAAACAGAATGGAAAGGGGAAAGCCGCATCGCACTCACTTAACCTTCATTTCTAATAAACAGCCTCGCATCTATCGCGGCCGCTGGCGCGTCTTAATAGTGCGCGCGAGAGTTAGTGGTCCGTCCGTCGCCTGGGGTCAGTGGATCACGGCGTTTACCTTGTTTGGAGGGCGCTTTGTTCGCCCGTGCGAAGCGATTACAAAACGGGGCAGCCGTAATGACATTGCCCCTCCTCCGTCTGCAGCATACTTGAATTCTCATCCGTACTTTCCTGGCAGACCAAGATTGCCGCAGCGATTCAGTTTTGCCGCGTGAGTGGATTGACTTTTTCCGTGTGAGTGGCTGAGCGACTTGGTGCGCGCAGCGTTCTCCTTTCGGTTCATGCGTGGAGCGCCGATCCCCCTTCGTCGAGCAGCGCTGGTCGTCACAATTCAAAGGTAGCGCGGAGTTGGCTGAAACGAGGGAATTACTCTGATCTCTTGTCAGTTTAGTCGACGCGTTCGGACAGGGCTGCTCGCGGCGTCGGAAAATTGCTCGACAGATCGCGCTTTAATGGTGCGCGTTGCATGACGGGACGGACGCTCCATCTGCTCTCGCTTCTGCTCGCCGGGCTATTATACATAGCATTAGCTATCACTCGCAAGAAACCCGCTGCTAATTTACCGCATTTTCCCCCTGCCTTCCGTTCCAAGTGGATCGGTGTCAGAAGGCCGGCGGGTCACGTGGTAGCGTGCGCAAAGCGCGAGTCACGGCTGCGCACAATCGGATGGAGGTTCGAGGAGAAAAAGCTAATCGGCGCGGAAGGTTGCTTTGTGACGACGCCTGGCCGGAAGAGAAGATCTCGCGAAGAGAGAAGGCGTGAGAAAACGCTCATCACGTTCTGTCTTGCAGAGAAGCATCCGGGTGTTTTGTGCGCTTAGACGTCAGAAAGGCCGGCATTTTTTTTTTTTCTTTTTTAAATAACAGCAGATCATGTTGGCTGGGCTCGTACGCAGCAGCTTATCTCGCCGAATGACTTCATGCATCACGCTTCACGGAACATATTCTTTGAAGAGCGAACATATTGCACCCTACACGCGATTTGTGTTGAAAGTGACAGTCGCATCTTGTTTATGTATGTGCCATGTGCCTGCCAACTCGTCATCGTTTAATGGATCGTACGACAGGTCCGCCATGTGAGCGATGTTGTCAACGTGCGCGCTAAACAGACCGCTTTGTCTAGCGCCGACTTTTGACCGCGACTACTCTACGTTGTTCCGTGTCACTGTTCGCCTTCTCACGGGCCTCGACTCGCTGCAGAGAGGCGTGTCATGTTGCAACGCAAGTGACCGCCGCGTGGACCGGCGGGGTCTCATTATGGGGGTCGTCGCTTTCGACGTGAGCGCGGCAGCTCTTCCGCAGTCTCGTTCGCTGTCCCCGTCCCGTGCCTTGTCGCAGCCGTGAGAAAGGCCTCCCGAAAACTATAGCGGGCCTTGAGAACTGCACTGCCGCGCGCTGGTGGGCAGCGACGGTCCCCCCGGCGTGAGCGAGCACAAGAGTGGTCAGTTTCGTCGGGTATACTGAAGCGATGGAGCACGGATATTCGCACTCAAGCTGCCTCTGAGGATAAAACAATATTTTGTGGCGTCTTCTTATTATTTTATTTTCTTTATTTAGCTTAAACTGTGGGATTTGTCGTCGGATATTTTCTGAGTATCGGGTGCACTTCTCGTATAGAGCTTCTCGAAATGCAAGTCTACTGAGCCTCGCGCAAAATTTCCCCACTCGCGCGACGTTTATAAGCTTGCACGTCACGACTCACGAGTGTTCGCCGCAATTAAAGTTTGCCACGGCTGCGCCAACTTCATCCTCTCCTCTCTTCCTATCGGCTTCAGCAAAAGCAACAAATGACAGAAACGAACAGAAGCCCCTTCAAGGGAGTATATATACGCTGGCCTTTGCAAGCTGTTATGCCTGGAAAGGCTGTTCCACGCATAACACGCTTGCGAAGGCTCGTGAATATTCCAGTGACGGGGCTTCTGTTCCTTTCTGTCATTTGCTGTTGCTGCTTTACGAATGCGCAAAAAGTACGCAAAGTTCGCTTAAAAGCTAGCTGAGACAACAACGGCTGGAATAAATGCTATAGCAAATAGTTGTAAAGAACGGAATGGTCATGTCGTGCGTCGCATTTCACGCTAGACTAAGTTCGCTGCCAGGTTAGGAGATGCGCGGTTCCATACCTGGTACTGTTTTGTAGGAGGCCCGGAATGGCGTCGTTCGATGCTAATCTCCGCCAAGCTGTTGTTCCAGGCAGCGTTGACAGGACTGAATTGGCGCTTAGCTCGAAGTGACCAGTCCATATGCCTCCGAGCGAGAACATTTAATGTCCTTGATCTCTGTCTGACACCTAACCAGAACTAGCCTTCGTGAATTGATGCGGCTTTTACTCCCCATTGGAGGAGAACCTCTGCTTATGGCGATTTCCACTGGTCGATCGGAGCTGGGCGCCCGAGCCGACCTAAAGCGCTACAGAGCGAACCACCCTTGGTCGACCAGCGGAACGTGTAGAGCACGCGGCGGAAGTAAAGCTGAGCCGGTTTCGAAAGTTGTAGCCGCATCCCAACGCCAAAATGTTTGCGGTTGATAAACAGGCAGGAGTGCGGCCCTCAACAACTTGCTTTCTCATTTTTTAACGCTGCAGACGTTTTTTCGATAGAAGACGCACTTCGACATATTCGCGCAAAAAACGGTGATGCCCAGTGTCCTCTGCCGATATCGCTGAAACGGTCAGAAACAGCCAAAAGAATCCAGCAGCATCCGGAAGTAGCCGCGTCAGCGACTAGGACTTCCGGCGAGATCCGACTTCGGTCGGCGGATCGAGCTGGAGCGTCCCGAGCTGCCCCAAAAGACCAGCGGAATACGCGCAACCTATCTTGGTCGACCAGTGGAATTCGAAATCGTCGTCCCGGAGCAAGAAAACGTGCTCCGTAGCGACCAGTGGAAATCGCCATTATCCTAGGTGCTCTTTTCCCTCTTTGCCACGACCACCCCTTCTTTTCTTTAATACCCATTCCCCGCGTGGTGCAACGGCGGTGATTCCCTCAATAGAGGAGACAGTTGAAAGCACCACGTTACCCCCCTTTCTCCCATCCCAAACCAGAACATCAATCCTCCTCCTCCTCCGCTTCAAATTTGGACTAACCGTTTCAGACGTATAGCTAAAGAAAAGATGGCGCCCTCTTAAACGAATTAGCGCGGCACTTCAAGCTTTCGCTTTTTTTATTATTATTATTGACGGTATCTTACTGCTGTCGTGCCCTGTTACTGTAGTTCCTTTTAAATTTCTGCCCGAGGCAAGGCAGTAACGGACCGATAAACCGAAGGGACAAAGCGCAGTTTTTTTTGCGCTTTTCCTGCCTACGCCTGCTTTTTTTCCTGCCTACGCCTGAGCGAGGAGAGTTGGGAGGAGGGCGGGGAAAGGGGGGCGCCGCCGCACAGGTGCTTTCTCCCCGTCCCGGCTGAACGCGCGAGCACACCGGCGAGCTCTGCCGCGGGGCCGTGGTGCGAGTGACCCGAGGGCGTCCCTTTTGTCGCTGCACGTGTACGGTGCCCACGTCGCCGCCACCTCGAACCCAGAAAAGGGCGCACGGGACGCGGAAGACGCGAATCGTTTAAGCGCGCGTATGCTTGTTCGCATGCCTAATTCGCCGTGGTGGCCCGCTGTCACTGGGATATGCTACGCGCTCACCACCTCCGGCGGGGGAGTGGTTTCCCTTTTGTTTCTTTTTCTTTCCTCCCGCAAGACAATGATAGCACACATGTAGCTGGCGAAAAGTGTACCGAGTGACTCATCGGAAGGATGCACCGCCATCTGTCAAGGGGCATCTTAAAAAAAGGGCGGGTGTTATGCCCGGTGTGTACGGTTGGTTGCTGGGCTCGGGCTGCTGGAGTGCGTCGAGCGTAATTTGTGTCTTGGGCGGAGACCGAACACTATACTGCACTTCCCTTCACTGCAGCGCAACGGCAGAAGGGCAGGGCTGGAAGAGCTCTGGAGGCGTTGGTTTACAAACGAAAACAGGAAGATGAAAAAACTCAGGTTTACACGGCCTTTTTCTTTTTCTCCTTATCAAGGATCGTGGTCATTTGGGTGTTACTATAACAGCCTTACCGTTTCGTTGGGGAGAAGGCCCGTGCGAAAAGGCTGAGCGTAGCGCAGTTATCTTTTAGAATTTTATTCTTGCCGAAAAATGAAGAACCTCACAGAACTTGCCGACTAAAGCGGGTGTGTTGGTACTGTCACGGAAAAGGCTTGTCGTGTGTAGGCGCCGGCGTTTCCAATCGGTTTCTGTCTAGGCTTAGCGTTTTTCTCCGCTTTGTACTTTTTGGTCTCAAACGCCCACATGGCTGTCACGGTCATGATGTTAACAATTTTCATCGCAGTTTCATTCGATAGTGGCGCTGCTGCGCCGTTACCGGGCTAACCTCTAACCGCTGAATGATCTACGATTGCGCCATCTGTGTATCTCCATTTGATTACGCGCATGTCATTCTTCGGCCGAGTCTAGCTCACTTCTTTGTGTCTCTCAACGTCCCAAAATCTTGTCATGACGGCAATACTTCCGCGCGCGCGCGCGCGCGCGCGCGTGTGTGCGTGCGTGCGTGTGTGTGTGTGTGTGTGTGTGTGTGTGTGTGTGTGTGTGTGTGTGTGTGTGTGTGTGTGTGTGTGTGTGTGTGTGTGTGTGTGTGTGTGTGTGTGTGTGTGTGCGTGCGCGTGTGTGTGTTGTACCTGGGTCCGATCACAATCACACATCTCTCATAATTACGGGACGCTTCAGGCTACGCCGCTGAATTAACGTCAGCGAACTGCCTTCCCTCAGATGTCCTCCACTTGGGTTCCTTCGGCGGCCAGCGGTACGGGCGCGCACATACATTTCATACCGCGGCAGTTTATACTTATAGTGGGGGTCACCCGAGAAATTCTCGGCGCCGCTCGCCCCTGCTGCATCGTCCATTGCGTCCTGCCGTGGCCGCGGGCATTCTTCTCTTACCTCACATCGTTCCGTGCGGCATTCGGCAGCAGCGCCTTCGAGGGGTCACGGCGGGAGAGGGTGACGAGGGAAGGCACCAGAGCGAAGAGAACCCGCGAGGTATATGGCGAGGAAACCCAACGGTGTGCGCCTTGCTCTCTGAGAAAGAAAAAAAAAAAAAAGAAGAAAGAAAAGCGGACCAAGGGACGGCCGCCGCCGCCGTTCAGATTTCAATGCGACGGCCTTGAAGATGGGGTGCCGAGGAGAGATTCCTTTTCTTTGCCACAAGGAGAGAGGTCGAGGTGGCGTCAAAATGCGGGCAAGAAAAAAAAAAAGCGATCTAATGCATATGATTTTTTTTTTTTTCTCATAACAATCACGCTCTCCGAGACGTTCGCAAGCATCGTGGCCTTCTGCGGCACCACCAGCAGCGGTTGTTTATTTCTGCCGCGGTCCTTTTATGCGCCTTACGGAGCGGGTAGGAAAGAAGGGGACGCGCTATGAGAGATGCGGGGGAGAAGTCGCCGGGGCGCGGCTCTTGGGAGCGCGCACCCATTCGAGCAGTGTGGATTCCCCCGACTCGCACCCCTCCTTTCTTTGTAGATGGGAAGCTCGAGAGGGGAGCCGCTTCTGTCTCCTCGCGACTGTCCCAGAGAACCCCGGGTCAGACTGAGGCCGCCAGACGGCCGGTGGCCCAGACCGGAGCGCAGGTGCCTTTGTTGCTCGCGAGCGGTGCGGCTCCCACACACCTCCGCTCGGGATCCGACTGTTCCAACTCGCAATCGGGCGTCGCATGTGTGTCGAGGGTGATGGCGGCGTCCTTTCTCCCTCCTTCCGCCTTGGTGGCTGCGCTCTGACGTGTTTACGGTTGTCTCTCTCCTGTTCTTAAGACCCTGCACCCATTTGCCCTACATCTCGGCCGTGTATAGCAGACGTGACAGGCAGGAGTGGCGTATATTGTTTGCACGGCTGCGCGCCCATATCGTTTGGTTAGTCGTGTGGCGCTGAATTAATGCAAAGGTGCTGATGGCGTGGGTGAAGAGTCCTCCGACACGACTTTCCTATCTTTACAGCCACTGGGGGTGAAGAGTTCGTCTCGGAAACTACCGCTGCAAAAAACAACGAACAAATGACAAGCCGCGCCCACCTTCAGTGGCTGCCATATTACGCCCCGGTGTCAGCGATTCTTGGAGTGGGTTCCTTTTAACGCATTTCTCAGCAGTATGGGCGGTTTCCGTACCCAAGTTCTCTGCCAGCGTTCTTGCCGTGGCATTCGCCTCCGTCGGCTCCGCAACAGCTGCTGGCTGCGTACCGAGCCGTCTCTTCAGCTTTTTGTTACGTTTGGATGTCCCGCTTGCGTGAGCGCCTTTTGCACTATCTGCTGATCGAACGTAGTAGAAAGATATATCTGACCGAGACGTGTGCGGAATTGCGCGGAAGTCTTGCGAACGCGTTCCCGGTGCAGAGTGTAGAACTGCTTAGATTGCGCGGTCGCCCAAGCAATTTTTTTTTTTTTTTTTACGCACACGCTTGTAGCAAGCTAAAGAAAAATACTCATATAATCAAACAGGCGAGGTAGTGCCCATATTATCCGCACTTGATTCTCCTGCTTATATCCACACCCCTTCTGACTCGCGTGACAACGCGCTAGCGTTTCAGCGGGCTGTATACAGTCGCCTCACTGTCCGTCAAAAGCGCGCTGATCCGTTTTCGATTCGCATCCGGAAAGAGACTGGTAGAACTGAACGAATCGTTGGGAAAGGAGTTGCGTAACTATTGGTTGCGACTATTACCGCTTCCCGTGACTAGCCTAGAGTGACAGGAGCAGCAGCTTTTGGTCGCGGATGAGTGATTAGACGGGCCGCGCGGCTGCCTCAGTCCGATTGGCGGCGCGCGAACTTCCTCGTGGCAGCGCGTCAATTGTCTTATTATTTTGCTTATTCCCAAAATGAGTGGTGGGCCGAACCGGCAGTCACTGACCGGTCTCAGTTACGCACATGTACCTACGTACGTCTAAATAACACCTTTATCTACTTATTTATTTTTCTTGTCCGCCCAGCGTCCGTCGTTGCGACTCCTAATAGCGGCATCGGTGGCGTTGTTCTAGCGATTGTTGTTATTACACGCAGAAGCAGTAGCAGCATCAGAGGCGGCGGCGCGATAGAGGTAGAAAAAGGAAATCGAAACGCCCGTTCGTTCCATCGTCTGTACGGCGTATCTTAGCTCTCTCTTTATCCTTCTTTCTGTTGCCTGCGTATAAGGGCTACAGGCACTGCGAATGCAAGTAGGAATGGGAAGAAGGAGAAGAAACCACGTTACACGCGCATCTAGGGATTTGCGGGTTGCGAAAAGAAAGGGGGGGGGGGGGGGGGGGTCAATAATGGAGGTTTTCCAATTTCGGCCTCGCGAAGGAGGTGCAGAGCGAGGCGCCGCGGCTGTCGGTTGATCGTCCTCACGCCGAAGAAAGTGCGCGGTATGCAATAAGCTGCGAGGAGAAAGATGCACGTCGCGACAAAGGGGAAAACGGCGGGGGAGAGAGGCGTACACTCGGGTTACCGAGGGGCAACTCGAGGAGGACACGGCTCGCACTGCTTGTTGCGGGAGGAAGCAATGGGCGAGCCCCTCCTCCCTCAGATGCAGCGTTGGACGGAGAAGAGTGTCCGAGCGAGAGCTTGTCATAGAGGGAGAGAGGAGGATGGAATAGCGGAGAGCAGACCTGTAATAATCGGCAGCACCTTGCGCTCTCAGAGGACTGCAGGGGCTGCAGCGTCTCAGTCGCGTTGGGACAGGGCGCATTTTGCCAGAGCTGCACGCAGGTACCTACACAACACTGCGGGTCGCCGTCCGGGGCAATTTTCGATAGGAAAGTCTGGGAAGGAGGGTAGACTCTCGCATCACTCGAGGCTTTCTTGCTTTTCTCATGGGCCACTCGTCATCATCGGCCCTCCTGTCTGGTGGTTTGTGTTGTTCCGAGCAACGCCGCAGTGGGCCGTTTGGTGCGCTGCCGTCGCTCGAGGCGTGCATATTTATGGCCGGATTTTTGTCGCCCTCGCGACGGCCTTCGAACGCCGATCGGATTAATGGAAGTATGTGCCTTACATAATAGACGCCCCGCCGCCGCCGCCTTGGGGTAGCGGGGCCCCCCCTTCTCTTTCCCTCCGCTCCGGCATTACGGGGCCTCTCAAAGAACCCCCTTTCCTCCAGCCAGACACCTGCAAGGCAGACACATTCCTTATGTCATTTTGGCGTCTTTTCTTTTTTTTTTTTTTTTTTTTTTTTTTTTAGAGCGCAGCTCTTTGGCGCTTTTTCTTATTGTCGTCCTCGTCAAATGGTCTTCGTGTTTAGATCCGAAATATCGTTACGCCGGCACCGTGACTGCAGCATTGCCATTCTAAATGACAGAATAAATCTTGTTGCCTTGAGGAGTGTCGGAATCGCGTCAGTCGCTGCCCCTACTGATGTTTCTTCGCTTACTTTTTGTACTCCACTCCCCCTAAGAGGCTTCCTCTGATGGCGCTGCCATCCACGGCAGTATATGTCTTAAGACAATGATCAACCTCAGACTGCCCCGACCCACATACTTGACACTGAATCTGTCTTGGGCGTTTCTTTTCTTTTTTTTTTTTTTCGGCGAATATATTTTCCCATCCGGATTAAGTTGTACGCGACTTGTGACAGTAGTTCTGAAGGTGTTCCCGCTCTTTGACGGCATCGCAATAAAATTCGCAATAAAATTCGTCTCATAAATCATTCACTTGACTTTTTCTCTCAAGTGCTCCCATACGCACATATTTTTTTCGCGCGGTTCTCGCGGGTGCGTATCTCCTCCTACGCGCATGTGCGAATGTTACAGCATGTTGCGGGCTTGCGGTACACGTTCTCGATTGCCGTAAACTGCCTCGAGCGGTTGCCACCTACGACACATTGGGACTTCTGGCATAGCGTCATGCGTTACCATGAACAGGCACCAACAGCACAGGCTCCGATGACCCGCCCTTGGCCATTGGGGTCATCGGCGTACGTGTAGCTTCCGATTAGCGACCCGGTGAGAGAAAGAGCATTTAGAAGGTCTCTGAAAGCCTTTTTCTCTCCATCAGCTTATCGTTGCTATACTAAAACCAGGTCAGCCGCAAACAGCATAACAGCATATGTCGTGCTGGCTACTGGCAGTAGCGGTTTACGGCAACGGTGTGATAAGAAAAGAAAAGAAATAAAAAACTTTTGCGGTGCTGCTGCAGGTGGTAGCGTGTCGCCAGCGTCCTTGAACGAAGGGCATCGCCGTCGCCCTGTCTGTCTCGCCGGGCGTGGTGCCTCCCTCGCGCATGTTGGCAGGCTTGATATGAGATGATTGCGCAATGAAAACACAGCACGTGAACTCTTTCTCTTGCCGCGAGGCGGTGTTAGCTTACGTCACACCGTCAGAGAGAGAGAGAGAGAACTGAGAGCCACGAAGATACAGTCTTCTCGAACACTATAACGAAAAGTTTAAAGTGGTGAGAAGGGGGGGGGGGGGGGGGGGGGGTGCACTGTACAGAGTAAGCGTGGGTAGATTATGCTGCGCGATGATGAACGCGCAGTTTTCGCATTTTGTTGTCATCGTCGACGTCGTCGGAAACGCGAGCTGTGCGAAGTATGTATCTGGGAATGGCAGCGCGCTAACTCGATGCCTCGGCCAGGAGGGCGGAATGCAACTGTGCGCGGATCGAATGCCTCTGCAGGGGCTAGACGGCTGAGGTATTGTTTTGAGAACTGTGTGTACACAGGACGCATTCTTTTGCACGGCAAAAAGGAAAGAGAGCTGCAGGGGCCCTTACAATATATGGATAGGGGAACTGACTCCCGTGACACAATGGCGAAAGGGGTGCATTCTGTTCGAATGTCTCTTCATGTGGGCTCTTAATTTAGCGGTAGAGAACGGTTGGATAGGGTGCAATTCGAGGCGCGCTCTATCTCCAGTTCAACGACAGCATCCACCCTTCCTGGAACTATTAGTGGCGTACTGAACCCCAGCGAGGAAATGAATTAAATAGATTTGATTTTCTGATTTTGCTCACTGGCGCTGGACGGAGCGCCAGTGAGCAAAACTTCCTTTCTTATAATCAAGCTTTTAACATAGATTGTGAAAAAGTGCGTACTACGTTTTGTTTTATATGGAGCGTAACGTTTTGCGCATTTTTATCTCGTCTGTGGAAATTTACTCGAGGGGAATTGGTGGTGTTTAATGTCCCGACGCGATGCACTAGCTAAGACGCCCTAGTGAAGGGCTCCGGATTAAATTAAACCACTTAAAGGCTATTTAACATGCGCTGATATCACGCAGCATGCGCGCTGGCAGTTTGTGTATTGCCTCCATCGAAATGCGGCGCCGCCACAGGAATTGATACCGCGATCGTGAGATCAGCTGCCGGACGTCAAAACCACCGAACCGCCTCGCTGAATATTGTTCGAAGTTATTTGTTGTATATTCACCCGACGAACACTAGAAATGGATGGTGATGGTGAACAACTTTTAGTGATACAAAATAGGGAGGGCAGATAATATACGGCCCCGCGCAAGTAGGTGACAGCCCCAGTCCGGGATGTCATGTCCGGGCGATGCCATTGGTCGAAGCCGCTTCTTTTGACCGTCGGACCGAGGTTACACGCACACATATGCACGTGCCGCGTTAGTCATAAGTATACGGACCGTCTAGCCCGCTTCCTTGTTGAGCAGTGTGGGGCATTCTCCTCATTTGTTTCTCAAATTTCGAGAAATCAAGTCTGTTCGCGTGGTGTTACGGAAATTTCTCATCATTTATTACCACGATTCTAAGAGGAGTTCGGACAGAACACCTGGATTTTTAGCATTTGTTTTCAGCAATTACGAATGGTCATTGCAGCCGTCCCCGCTTCGAGCGAGTAGACAACGAAACCGCTACAGCTCATGACAAAAGGGGCGTATATAATCAGCAATTAAAGCATATCGCGGGCACGTCCTGAAGCGTCTGTTTCAGAGAATTGTCCGTTTAAAACGGAAAGCTCGGCAATAAACCGAAATGCTTCTTTCTTGGTCGCTAGACACGTGGCTATACAGCCTACCTCACATCGGCTGGGCAGCAGTCGTGCTGTAAAGATATAAACCTGGCGTCAGCGTAGCTTTCTCCGAGAAAAAAGCTGACTGGGCGAATGTTTGCGGAGCCTTCTCTCGGTCGATGATCTTCCGTTCCGGGCTCCTTGTAAAATGATAATGGGGACCTGCTTCTGTACTATGCCAACGCTTTCTGCGTCCTGTCTCTATAGCGTCGAGTCAACCGGAATGTCGTGTGAAGCATATACAGCCTTTTTTTGTTTGTTTTATATGTTGCTTTAGTTGTCTGCAGAATCTCAGCAGTGGCAGTTAGGAGCTGATATTTCTCGCTGAATGATTGCAGAAATCAATTACTTTAAACTAAAGGAAGACCCGAAGTCTTGCCAAAACATAATTCGATTTTCTTGAGCGCGGTGCTGTTAAAACCCCTGATTGTCCTTTAGTTAACTGTGCCTCTTTGAAGCGACGGAAGAGAGCGGGTTTGTCATCTGGAAATAAGTTTATGCCATATTGAGGGAGTCTGATAGTCCTCGTCTTAATACGAGAAGTTGAAGGTGCATTGTTCCTGTTTCTTGATCGGCGGGCGGATAGAGGAAGGAAATGGTAGAGGAACCAGTTCCATTTCTACAAGTAGTACGTGTAAATATCCTCGCTTATAAGGTCGGAAAATATTTGGACCTGGCGCGGTTCGCGTATTTCTTTGTAGGAAAGCTGCGCCGTGATCACGTGACGCGTTAAAAACATCCGTGGCTCGCCTTTCCCGGGGCTTTCGGCTCGGCAGCTATTCGGCGGCTGCGGCTTTCCCGACGGAAGCGACGATTCCTTCGTCTCCTCGTCTTATATCGGAGCGCAGTCTTGCGGCGCGATATGTTGTGCGCTGGTTTACGAGCTCATCAGCGGCGCTCACAGCGTATTCGCTAAGCGTGCCAAATGAAAGGGGATCAGTGCGCCGAATCCCACGGCTCGCGTTGAAGAAAAAACGAGTACGACTTCGCGCGGGCCTGTTTACGTGCCTGAGATTTCGGACAGGTTAGCGACCTGGCGCGTTGGTGGTCACGTGGCGCGAAGCATCGGCACGTCGCTCTAAGGCGCTGTCTGACTACGACGCAATGCTCCGAGATCGAGCTAATTTACTGCGGAGGGAAGGGGGCAGCCGGCGAGCGGTTGCCCAGGCGTCGCAACAACAAGCGTACGACATTTCGTTTTACCTCGTTTGATCGAGGGTCTCGGATGGCGAGAGTGACGACGGCCCGTTTTCGAATTACACGCCTTGCAGGGTTCTCAGTGCGATTCTCGGTGTTGTGCGCTGCGGCTCGTCTTGCGCGTGCGTGATTTTGGTTCGAAACACGAGACTGAACGGCAAACAAACAAAAAATAAGAAACGTGAACTGCGCGTGAAGGTGCCGAGGCGCTGAGTACCAGGCGCATAATATTCAACTTTCGTCCAACAAAAGCCCCCCCCCCCCCCCCCCCCCCCCCCCCCCCCCCCCCCCCCCCCTCCTTCCTTCTCTCTCGAGGGAATAAAGAAAAAAAAAAAAACGGAGCAACCGTGACCAATGCCGCAGTGTGTTTAGGTCACGTCTCTCGCCGTGACTTCAGCCCTCATCTCCCCTTGTTTCGTCTTCGGATTCAAAGGGAAGGAGGGCAGCTGGCATCGCTTCCTGCGTGGTGCATAAGGTTTGGGAGCTAGTAGGAGGAGGAGGGTGACGGGGACTGGTGGGTTGTGGGAGGGGGGGGATATATGATCTGCGAGAAAACGTAAGGGTCATCATCTCACTCAGGGTCGGGTCACGCCGCGAATGCTTGACCCGCAGCCGAGCGTACACTTCCTTTCTTCATCACCTTGATCCTTCTCGCCCCCTGTATAGGCGTGTTTATTTAATATTAGTGTTTCCTGCGCGGATTCGATCGCTTTGTGCCCTTTCTTCTATACTTGGCGAGAAATATTGGCTTCGTAGTTTAGAAAGCGGCCTAAAGGGAACAGCGAGACTGGGTTCTAGTATTCGTGTCTCTTTCGAGGGAGGGAAGTTGGGAAGCAAATGGATGAGGAATTGCGAGAGGTGTTCCTTTTGTTTACGGATGAGTGGTACTAATGGCTTGTCACGGCGTCATCGAGTCGCCGTGCTCTGAGCCAAGAGTGGCGATAGAGGGAACCCCCACATCCGAATTCATTCGCTACCCGCGTGGTTTCTCCAACCGGCGAATACGACCTGGCGCCGCTTGTGCTGCTTTGTACTACATCGCGATATTTGCGTGGGTGGGCACTCCGGTGTTTCATATGAATGGCTCCGTGGGTCGTGGTATCCGCGCTATAACGATGCGTCGAATCGACATGCTTTCAGGAACTACACAGTACTGCAGGAGGAAATGTGGAAGAGAAGGGGGGGGGGGGGGGGCTTTTACTGATTTATTTATAGGAAGGGAAAGGCGCGGTAACTGTCTCACTTGTTTTCTGTGGACACCGCAACCGCGCCGTAAGGGAAGAGAGGAAGGTAGGAATGAAAGTGGAAAGAGAGAAAGAGGAGCCGTAGTGGTGGGCTACGGAGTAATTTCGACCACCTGGGGATCTTTAACGTGCGCTGACATCGCACAAAGGTCAATTTGTTTGCGTGTGATGCGCTGTCGGAGGTGGAGTACGGCTTGTGTGGGCCTCTATCTGGAATTAAAGGTGCCAATGCTTTGGTTCATTGATGGAGGTTAAACAACGGCGTAGTTCCTTTTAAACTTACCACCAACCATTATGCTTCGAAGACTGATAATAATTTCCACTAATATTGCATAACACTGGCCAACGCAGTTCTTCAGTATGTATTTGTCTCGTCCACGTTTTATTTCACTGCAGTAGTACTTTGAATAATCCGTATCGAGAAATCAGCCATTATGTGAAAGCACGGTTGCGGCAAATAGCCGTGCAAATTGACCCGTTTTTTGACGTACTACACAGCATTTCTTGCGAACGTAAACAGTCGGCTTGAGCCGTGCCGTTAGCTTTTATCTCTGTTCGGCACGTTTTATGGCTTTTGCTTCGGCTAAAGAAATTTCTGGTGCTCATGTCGCGGTGGTTGGCGGCTACGAGCGCAACAACACACGTGCCCAGTGCGGGGTTCGGTCGATAATAAAAATAACCGCGGTAGTGAGCAGCTTCAGCTGTGCAGGCGACGAGAAGGGGGGAAGGGGGGGGGGGGGGGGGGGTAGAATCGGTCGCAGTCAAGCTGAACGGTCTCAGAGAGACCACTCGAGAGGCCGCAAGCGCACACGCAGCTGGCGCTGGTTGGGCCTTCTTCAAGGAGAGCGCCTCAGAGGGGTGCTCACCTAAGAAGGCGATTAGATAACGCCGCCTTATCTCACCGACAGCTTTCGGGGAGCATCGGCGGCACGCACAGCACCTTTTCGAGAGCTAAGCGGCGGCGCGGCCGCAATCCGAGTCGGCACACCGAAACTCGCTCGCTAGCTGTACGCTCCTGGACGCACAGGCTACGCGCCGAGACGGGCTTTCTTTCGGCCGTGAGCGAGTTCAAAGTGCGTCCGCGCCGCCGCGGCGTGTAGACGCGTAACGTAAGACGCAGAGGAGTCCCGCAGTCCGCTGTGCGGTTGGTCGATGGTTGGACGGCTCAGGTGTCGGCCCGCCGTGTAAACAATGCTTTCGCGCACCGCGTGACGGAATGTGCAGATGATGGCGAGGCGGCGGAGGCTGCTCCTACTCCGACCGGGCAGCGAGCTGGCCGTGGATCCCTGCTTCAGCATCCACCTGACGCGCAGACCCACCAGGTCGTAGAAGGTTCCTCAAGTCGCGGTCACCACCCGGATTCTCCAAAACAGCGCCCGACGCATCCCCTACTCATCGCTTCGAAGCTGGCGCCGCGACAGTGCGTGATATCGCGCCACCGGTGACTACTGCACAACTGGACTCGGGACGACTCATCCTTCGAGCGTCGTGCTGATACACGTGCTACGGGTACCGTTACTCAAGTGCCGTCGCAAGCAGTCATCCTGGTTATTATACTCTTGGTCGCTGTCAAGTTGTAGTTGCGCCTGATCGTGCACAACCGACGTCTTTTGACGCGATTCCGAAGAACGCCCTCTCGGAAGCTTTCCGTGGTTCCTGTTGAAAGACAAAAAGTGCTTTGGGCCGAACAAGGTGATGCGGACGACGGTGGTCGCTGGAAAGGTTGAGTCGCCATGACTGCGTGGACTCAAGTCGCCGTGGTTTTTCTTCTAGTCAGTTTGGGATTTCTTGTGGCTGCCGGTCAGTCCTCCAAGAAGAATGGACACGTCAAGAAAGGGAAAAGTACGTATCTGTGTCCCTTTTTTTCTCGCAGGCTGTTGACGGAGCCTGTTGTACTGTCTTTATGGGTTCCTTTTGCATCTGTGTGTATTACGTGACCATGCCAACGAGGTGAGAGTTGCGTTTTTGTGATTCATTTATTGTTTCGCGAACTTAAAAAGTGGTGACATTCTTCGAGCACACTGTTGTTAAAGAATCTAGTGGCGCGCTCAATTTCAATCGTTTTTTGTAATGCATAGTGGTGACATTCTTCGAGCACACTGCTGTTAAAGAATCGTAGTGGTGTGCTCAATTTCAACTGCTTTTATAATGCGTAGGGGTGACATTCTTCGAGCACACTGTTGGTAGAGAAATCATAGTGGCATGCTCAATTTCAGTCGTTTGGCTTTGCGCCAAGCATCTTCAGAGCGTTTATGCATTTATGTGTCGCTCATTCATTGGTGTTTTATCATGCTGGCCAGGTTGGTGAAGTTGATTTTTTTTTTTTTTTCGTTTGAGTCTGTACTGTATTGTAAAGGTCAGGGAGGTGAAATTCTTCAAGTGCAGTTCTGGATGAATTTTGCAGTACTTGTGCGCTGTGAAACTGTCAACATCTGGCTTTGCGGTAGACGTTTTACAATGTTTCCACATTTGTATTACGCGCATTGCCAGTGATAAAGAATTGTTCGACGTCGCGGGTGCAAGTTGCAAGCAAGGCATATGCTGACGTGCTGATGTTCTGCGCAGTATGCATCGGGACACATGGACGGATGTCCGTCCCTTCGAACCGGGAGCACCACTACCAGAACCTCAGGGACCGCTACACAAACTGTACATACGTGGACGGTAACCTGGAGCTGACGTGGCTGCAGGTGAGACTACAGCTTTTCTTCCAGTCCTTTGCCTTTGCATCGTAAGCTGCCATTCTTCTTCTCATACTCGATCGTTAGCGGCAAGGCGTTACGTGTAACTTCTACAGCCCTCGGGAAACGCGCTCACACTAAACAACAAATGCGCATAAATTCGTTGCCGAGTATAATGCTTTGGAAATCATTTGGGTTCAGTAAGCTGTACCAAAACATTTTACCGTCTACGAGCGTTTTATGTATTTGCCATTTTATAGAGTAATGGTCCTTGTCAACTATAGCGGTTGACGTTTCCGCACTTTTATAGCTTTGAATGAAGTGCCATGATGTGGGAACCATAATTGGCGCGGCGCTGAGTGCTTTGTGCCGACTTGTGACCGAACGTTCGCTTTTCGGTGTTCTTTGCCGAGTGCATCCCATGCCATTGCCTCCTGTTCACGAGACACTTGGGGAGATCTCGGCTGAGGACTGTGGTGCTTGCCAATGACCGATTCCTTCTGCACCCGCTTGCTCGTGCAGAACAAGAGCCTGGACCTGAGCTTCCTGCGCGACATTCGCGAGGTCACGGGCTACGTGCTCATCTCTCACGTGGACGTTCAGCGAATCCTGCTGCCCAGCCTGATGATCATCCGGGGCCGCAGCCTGTTCAAGCTGAATGTCCACGACGAGGAGTTCGCGCTCATCGTCACCCTCTCCAAGATGGAGAACCTCGAGTTGCCGGCGCTGCGCGACATTCTGCGCGGCAACGTGGGCTTCTTCAACAACTACAACCTCTGCCACGTGCGCCACATCCAGTGGGAGGAGATCCTGTCCGGCCCGCCGGCGCACATGGTGTACGTGTACAACTTCACGCAGCCCGAGCGCAGCTGCCCGCCGTGCGACGCGACCTGTCGCGGCGGCCACTGCTGGGGCGAGGGCCCGCACAACTGCCAGAAGTTCTCCAAGGTCAACTGCTCGCCCCAGTGCCACCAGGGCCGCTGCTTTGGGCCCGAACCGCGCGAGTGCTGCCACCTCTTCTGCGCCGGCGGCTGCGTGGGTCCCAAGCAGAGCGACTGCCTGGCCTGCCAGAACTTCTACGACGACGGCGTGTGCAAGCAGGAGTGCCCGCCCATGATGCGCTACAACCCCAACACCTACTCGTGGGACTACAACCCGCACGGAAAGTACGCGTACGGCGCCACCTGCGTCAAGGACTGCCCCGAGCACCTGCTGCGCGACAACGGAGCCTGCGTGCGCAACTGCCCGCCCAACAAGAAGGCCCAGCAGGGCGAGTGCGTGCCCTGCGACGGACCTTGCCCCAAGAACTGCCAAGGAGTGAGCGTCGTCAATTCCATGAACATCGAATCTTTCCGTGGGTGCACGATAATCGAAGGTTCCCTCACCATCTTGGACTCGACGTTCAACGGCTTCCAGGAGGTTTACGCCGAGTACGTAACTTTTGCCTTACTGCTGATAAGCTGTAATAATTAATAGCTTGTATTTGTGTAAGTTCAGCGCGAAGCTGTCTTGTTCCTGCTGATAAAAACGAACGCTTTCCAAATCCCTATTGCAGTTTCTCGTTCGGTCCGCGCTACGACAAGATGGACCCGAGCAAGTTGGAAGTGTTCAGCACACTCAAGGAGGTCACGGGCTACGTCAACATCCAGGCTTCGCATCCGAACTTCACTTCGTTGTCCTACTTTCGGAACCTGGAAGTCATCGGTGGTCGGACACTAACCGAGTAAGCTTTTCTATTTTCTTTTTACTTCGAGGAAAAAAAAAAAATGTAGACAAGGCCCCTGCTAATTGTGGTGCTGACTGCTGTATTAATTCGGATAGTTAATATAACGGTGAGGCGCGGATAAAACATAATAATAATTTCGTTTCCGGCTTATTTGTTGCTTGTTCTTGTAGCTTGTGTTCGTTCTTAGAGAGAAAACTGTGCCACGTATTTGTGATAAAATGCATTTTAAACGACGATCCCGGCCAGGCTCCTTTTGCCCTTTCTGTTATTGATGTCTATCCACTGTAGGTTACTTTTGAGGTTCTGCTCATGGTCGCGTAAATTAATAAATAAGTGTTTGGGTGCAAGTAGAGAAAAGGAAGAGCGCGGATAGAAACTTGTTTTTTTTTTTTTTTTTTTCGTTCTTGAGAAAAACGCTACTTCACGTACTTGTTTGCTTGAGATTCTCGTTCTGAACAATCTATATGCTGCGCTGCGGCGCCATCGACAAATAACTGTAGCGGTTCGAATGAGCGCGCGCACCAGATACTAGCAGTCTATTACCAGTCTGTAGACGTGTCAGGAAGCGTGATTTTCAAAGTTCGCATCGTGAAGCGGGTGTCGTTTGGCCTTCTCCTCTCCTTCCTCTCGTAGCGGCATCCACGGTCACTTAGTTTCCCACCTCACACACGAGACCAAGGAGCACGGCAGGTAACGCAGCGGCCACGCAGTGCTGCATGTGTGTCGTCCGCTCTGGTTGCCTGTCTGGGATACCGTTCGCTTGCTTTGAGATGTAGAAGTCTGTTGCGGCACAGTCTCTTTCTCTACGGCGGCACACCGAAATCCGTGGTCGGTGTGGCGCCCGCAGTCTGTGCGCATGCGCCGGGCGAACCACCGCGGGGCATGAGCCGCACCGCCATCGGCTTCTGTGTCGCAGAACTGTTTCGTCCGCACTGTTGCCGTGTCGTTTGTGCCATTGTCACTTGGGTACTTCGTTCTTTATTAGGTACGGATCCGCGGTGTGGTTGAATGGTGGTTGGAACTGTTATCCATAACGCAAGCATCAAATAAAGGCGAGAGGGCTTAAAAAACGGCTGACCTTTTCTTATCTTTTTTGGCGAGTCATACAATAGGGCGACATTAGCGGTTACAGTAACGGAAAAATAGCGGGGTGATTGGAGCACTTTCGCAGAATGCTACGCTAAAATGGTGAATAGTTTGAATAGGTGTGGTTCGCGTTTTTCATGCGCGCTCCGACCCTGTTCTAGAACTGCCTATGCAGCGTCGGTCACAATTTCTAGGATCGGAAAAAAGTGACGTCACTAGACCGGATGGGGAAAAAAGCGGCGGTTAGTCCTAAAAACAAAATTGGCCCGGATAGTAACGAAAACAGCAAGAAAGTATCAGTACCCTGCTGCCAGCGATGGAGAGCAGGACACACAACTCGTGTAAAGGTGAAGGCGCCAACTGCTTCGAATGCTCTCTCATTCCGAGCACAGCATATAATTCGCGGTCAGTGCATTTTATTTTTGTTAGCTTATATTTTTACCTCACGAGAAGCGAGCGGTGCTTTTGCGCCTTCTTCGTAGAATGATAAAAAAGAATAACGGGGTTTGGGCTTGCCCATTGCCATGGATTGCTGATCTTGTGCGGGGCCGGCGGCTTCTTTTACTTCTCTGCGGGTGTTGCCTTTGTCCGCGTAGATGTATACGCAGTGGCGCTTTTGTCTCTTGATCGCGTACGTGTGTTGTGCTTTTTAGTAGTAGCTGGCGATTGTGCTCGTCGTAGAACTGTGGTAGCCACATCGTCCACGCGCAGACTGTGACATCGACCACGCGGGTTCGCGCGCAGGTACTTCGCCGCGTTGTACATCGTCAAGAGCTCACTGAACTCGCTCAACTTGCGGAGCCTCAAGAAGATCCGGTCGGGAAGCATCGCCATCTTGGAGAACAAGGACCTGTGCTTTGCCGACAGCGTCGACTGGTACCAGGTCATGAAGTCCAGCGCCCACAACGTGTTGCTGCAGCGGAATGCCGACAAAGACCAATGCAGTGAGTTGCCGCGATTTTTTTTTTTTTTTGGAAGCATAATTTTTGAGACTGGTCGAGTGCTTATGTGTGTTAATCCCGATATGCTTCCCGAGTTTATCTGGTCTGACTGATAAGGTCTCCATACGAGTAGAGTGCTTCCGACAAGCTGTGCCTGTGCGTTCGTCCGCGCGGGACGAAGCGTAGGAGGTTTCGATGAGCGTGTCGGGCAGGCCAGCAGGCCGAGATGGCGGGGACACAACATGTGTTGTAGAGGGTTATAGCATCGCACAATCCGCGACCTGTTTCAGTGAGCCGCCACCGCGTGTTCCACTGCGCATGCCCAGCTCGCCTTGGCGGCGCCAGAGGGCATCGCATGCTATTTATACCCGTTACACGGGCGTTTTCAACGGCAGTTCAGTTAACGGTCAGTTGAACTGAACGGCAGTTAGTGATGTTACACGGCAGCGCCAACTGCAGTTGAAATCTCAACTGCGGTTCAGTTCAACTGAGGTCGGCGGTCCCAGTTGAACCAGTCAACTGACAAGGTGGCTGTCAGCGGACGCGTCGCATCGACCGAGTCGGCGGCATTTCCAACCGCTGTGCGTTCTAAAATCACATGAAAGATTGCTGCCTTAGCTAACGCAAGTCTCAGCCTGCAACTTTAAATACTCAAACGAGTGTCAAAACACAAGCGCGCGAAGCGGCACCAAAAAACAACGATTAAGCAGCGAAGCCAGACGCACCTCAAATGGATTGACTTGGCTTTGTGTCGAGTTCATTTGTTCCATACTCGAAAAAGAAAACGCGTGCAAAATGTGCAATTTAATAATATAAAGTGTGCAAATGTTGTACAAAGTAATTTATATATGAAAAATAAAGCACTTTTTTTAGTAAGAATTGCTTGCATGTGGAGGATCACGTGATTCTGGGGGTCAACTGAGGTTCGCGATATGTTCCGTGTAACTACAGTCGACTGCCGTTCAGTTCAACGTCAGTTGGAACGCTGAACTGTGATTTAACTGAACGGCAGTTGAAATTGCCCGTGTAACACGGGTATTAGTAACTCTGGACAGCGGCACGCAGGTCTGCCACCCAATCAGCGCGTGAACACTGGCGGCGCGCGGTAGCGGGTCACGGTGACAGATAGCACAATGTTAAAACTGTCTACTAATTATGTAATCTCCCTATCGAGGCCTATAATAGAATACAACTTAAGTAAAAAAAGAACAGTATTAGCTAACTATGGACAGTGGTACGCGGCGTGTGTATTTCTCCGCTGAACAGTAAACATTACATTAGAGCGGAAGCCCTACTTCTCCCATGCCAAACGTGAAGGTAATCTGATGCCGCGAATCCGGCGGCGCTCGTTCGCGCTCGTTCGCCTCGCGGTTGCGCTCTATCACGTGACTCGCCTCCGCTTCAGGGGCGATGCGCTGAGCCGGAGGCGCTCGCTCGCGAAGCCATGGATGTGCAACGAAAGTTTGAACGGAGCGGAACGTGTCTTAACCATGCTTAACCGAGCTTCCGCTTTGCATAACTTTGTTCAGTAGAGTTGAACCACGGCTAATTTTTTTTTTTTATTTGATTATACCAAATGACACAAAGGTATTGAAATTATTGAGCTTATAATCTAGTTGACGGTTAGCTTTTTATTTACACACTCACAGAAGCTTTAACAATGGTCTGCTTCCTGTCACGGAGGAATTGTGTGTGGTTACTGCAGACTTTAGTTGTAACTGGCTGTAATTACATGGCTGTACCAAGGGGCCGTGTCGCAGCCAGCGGCAGTGTCCAGCTCGCGGAAGCGCGGTTTAGTCGCTACGTTCCTGAGAGCTGGTTTGTTCAAAAGGGAAGCAGCGAAGTGAAATTACATTGACTTTTGCAAGGCTCTTTAAGCAGGGAATGTTAATACAGCTTTAAAACATGTATTGTTGATAATTTCTGCATAAAGATGGCACTAATGGCAGTGCCTGCTTTTCGAGAGAATGCATGCCTTAAAGCTTATTCACACTTGCTATTTGTGGAGGTTGTGCGACTGTTTTGGTCGAAAAGCGACAGTCGCTTGTGCTTGATGCCACACCTGCTTCCATTTTTGACATTGCTGTTCAGAGTTCAATATTATATACCGATCGCAAATAAATTGTCTTGTCATGCCTTTCTGCTGTTATTGTTACCGCGATCTTCGCTCTGGGAGGTTGGCAAGTGTCAGATTTTGCATATTTGTTGCATTAAATTTTTTGTTGCCTCTTTCAGCTTCTCAAGGCCTAGTATGCCACCCTCAGTGCTCTTCAAGTGGTTGTTGGGGCCCAGCACCAAATGAGTGCCTTTCCTGTAAATCGTACCGGCTAGAAGACACCTGCATCGACATGTGTAACACATCTAAAGGGTAAGAATGCACAGAGGCAGTTTGCATTTCTCTTGCCAAACATAAGCTTATCATAATTTAATAGTTTTGTAAAGTCAAATGCTGTCATCATTGAGGGACTCTCTCAAGGACGCATTTCACTTCAGGGCATGTCAAAAGTGTGGGTGCACGCAGCAGGCATCAACTGATAGGCACCGCAGCCAAAACACGCAAAGTGTTATTGAACAGAATGCATTTTCGCTGGTCTCTTCAGGGAGTTCATCTTTGCTGCTAGTGGAGGAGTGCATTTGGCTGGGGTACTGAGGTCTGCTGCTAGTGTCGCTTTCCCTTACCGCTTTTCATGATTCTTTGACCTGCGCAGAGAAAGCTCTGTTAAGATGCGTAGCCATCCTAGCTACGCATTTACAGCACCACAAGTGCTTTAGACAGTTTCTTAGAAGTGGCGATTTTTCTCTCTTCCAGAATCTATGACAATGGGAATTATGTTTGCAAGCATTGCCATGAAGAATGTCTCGGAGAATGCTCTGGTCCTGTGAGTAGTCTGGCTGTTCCTGCTCCCTCCATAGAGCTTTGAGACGCATTTGACAGCCCTCTGTCTGTTTCGATCCTGTATCAGCCTCTCTTTCATTCCCAAGTTTTTTCATCTAACTTTCGGTTGAAAATAACTGTAGAGGTGCTTATTCTTTGACTTCTTTTGACTGTGGACCTTAAGGTTCGATCATCCCCCAACTTCACTAGCGACAGGTCAAGCTTACGAGACTGCGCCTTGCATGCTGCGAAAACTGACAACATGAATTGAGAAGTCATGTATATTTTAATGTTTTATTTCTGTTATTTTCGTTTTTTTCTTGTGTACCCTTTATGATGTTTCAACCACATTCCTTGTGTGTCCTTTAAGACAATGGAACATTCTTTGTTGCACCCCTTTTCTAATTTTTACTTGAACAGGGCCCGAGTAACTGTAGCAAGTGTCGCCACGTCCGTGACGGCCCCTACTGTGTCAAGGAGTGCCCCGAGTCAAAGTACAACCAGTCCGGTGACTGCATGCCGTGCCACGAAAACTGTGTTGGCGGGTGAGTACCTTTCATTAAACCAACTGTTGATTATCTACACTCAGTGTGCAAGTGAAGGGCAGGGCAGCTTTTGAATTTTTTAAGTTTATAGTTGTGTGATTTTTAAATTAACGCTGCTTTTTTTTTTTTTTTTTTTTTTTTTTTTTGTGCATGCTCTCAGCTAAGGCTACAGAAGAGCTGCTCGCTGATTGATGTCACATATGGTTTACTTCAATCAGGTGCACTGGACCAAACAACACCGTTGGACCCGGTGCTTGCAATTCCTGTGAGAAAGCAATCGTCAGTGCCTACGACCCCAACGTGGTTGTAAGTCGTGTTTTCCCCGTCATTCTTCAGCGTGCATGAAAAAATTTGCTGCGGTGAATTGAGCGCGATGCCTAATTGGTCGCAAATGACTCGACAATTTCAGGAGCAGTGCTTGAAAGCAGATGAATCGTGCCCAGAGGGATTCTACCACGAATACTTTGGACCCCAGGAGGAAGGAGCACTGAAGTCCTTGACTGGAAAATCGGTACATTTTTTTTATTATTGCTACGGGTCACTCTGGTGCTGACTTTAAGCTGGTCTTGCAGCTCATCTCGTAGGAAGTGACATATTTGAAACGCTTCGCTGAAAAAAAATTGCTGAATCCGCCTTTTTCACAAAATGTGGCGTCCTCTAGGAGCGGTTAAAAATTCATCTGCCACTGTTTGAAAGCTTCCTAATGAGATGCAGACACCTGCGAAATGTTGATATGTGTTCTTGATATCTACTGCCATCTGTTGCATACGCCAGTCACGAATATGAACTGCGCATGGCCCCCGAGATCAGCTCAGGCTACGCCGATCACGGAGGCCAAGAATTCTGCGTATGGTGGTTTGTTTTCAACCAGGAGGAGAGGCGCGCATGCGCATAGCGGCCTTGTGAAAAAGGTGGATTAACATTTCTGTACAGCTGTAGTGCAACAAATTTGAATGTCATGCATGAAGAAAAGTGGGGAATTTGGCACAAGTGGTGCACTTTAAATTTTTCCTCAAGGATGCCTCTGCCTTTCTTTGTCTGCAGGTATGCCGCAAATGCCACCAGCGGTGCAAAAACTGCACGTCGTACTCGATACATGTCTCGGTATGCGAGTGCCTGCACTACAGCAGCGGCGAACAGTGCGAAGACCGTTGCCAGCGAGACCACTTCCCCGACGAAGCTAATCGGCGTTGCCTGCGCTGTCACGATGAGTGCCGGGGCTGCTATGGACCCACAGCGGCGCACTGCACCAACTGCCGCAACTTCCGCATCTACGACTCCGATAACCGCACACAGGTCTGTGCTCACAGGTTTTCAACTGCTGGCGGGGATTTTATTCAAAGTTTATTTTCTGTCCCAGTGCAGTATTTGTGTTTTAATTGCACTTATGCTTGGCAGAGAAGAATAGACTTGTTTTAGTTTGCCTACAATGTGCACTAGTTGTTTTATTAGTTTCTGCAGGACTCGTACAACAAAGCTTTGGCATTTGACTTACCTGCAAAATTCTATCACTTGGGTAGTTTGTTTGTGTGACTGTTGCTTTTCCCATTTGGAGCAGGCTCTAGACTTTTTACGTCCCTTCATGCTTCTTTGCTTTTTTTGTTTAGATGTTTCAGTTGATCCTCTGGAGGAACCAGTACTTACGGAACGAAAATTTGGGTGCCGTAAATTTTTGAAATACGTCCTTTTTTTATTTTATTGCTTGTTATTTGCAGTTCAATTGCACAGCCACCTGCCCTCCTGAGAAGCCCTACAAGGTCTTTGATGACACCACCACCAAGGACCCACACTGTTCGGATGAAGACCCCAACCAGATGGCCTTGCATGGCAGGACGTAAGTGTTTGTTTTTCCTCCAATGCTTGGGCAAGTCGTAACTGGGCCAAGATGAGCAAGGAATAAGTTTCCAGGAATTAGTTTAATCGTTGAGGTCCTCTCCAATTGGCATTCAAAGCCATGATCCCTGCTTAATGTGTTTAACTCGTTGATTTCAGCAGCAAAGAATGCTACTTGTCACTCCACTAAATGAATACAATTTATTTTCTTGTCCCAGCGAAGCGTAAACGTGGCTCTTGGCTTGACAACTTCTACTGTTTCCCACATTTGTCGAGGC
The DNA here is from genome assembly GCF_055883805.1 of Amblyomma maculatum. Classification (NCBI taxonomy): domain Eukaryota; kingdom Metazoa; phylum Arthropoda; class Arachnida; order Ixodida; family Ixodidae; genus Amblyomma; species Amblyomma maculatum. Next base: position 112,701,818 of record NC_139345.1, on the reverse strand, counting down.
ACTCACACATAGTAACGTGATCATTAAGGGAAAGAAGAGGCACAGAAAAAGAGAACTACTCGGCCTGTTCCAACACAGTTGATTGCGCCACTACCAACGCTGCCACACACTACCTTTGCTGCATTGCAGTCTCGTTTTAAGGACCCAAATGACTACACCGTTTTGTGGACAGTAAGCACAAGCAGTTATATAAAGTTATAGACTCCGCTTTGGCTATTTCTGATGCATCCAACCAACTCTTATTTATGGCTTGGTTGTATTGTGAACGGGCATGCTTTTTATTTAGGTGAATTATTCTTCAAAGTCAACACCGCTGTGTTTTATTCTTTAAAAAAAAAAAAAGAAAATTGAAGCTATATGTTCACCACACAACCTTTGTGTTATTGCTTGCTAAATAAAGCCTTAAAGTTTGGGAGCTGATCTATCATTCTCTGCACACGTTTACTGCTCTCTCCCTATGTGGGATCCACAAAGCCAGTACAGGAAGTGAAGGTGGTAGGATCATAAATGCAGTTGTCTGTACAGTGTGTTAAAATTGCGCAGCCAAACAGGTGTGCGCCTCATCCTTGTATCCGGGCTTCTAAAACTGCCTAGAATTCTAAGCTCGTGAGGCTGAAGATGAGATTTCTCGTCACTCGTGATACTATTGCAGATGTTGAAGATACGCATTCAGAAGCAAGCCCCTTGGGCCGTATAATTTTGACAAAGACTGTGCACTCACTTGATCTTATTAATTGCTTTATTCATGGCACCTACTGCAATTATTTACGGTAAGGTACCTTTTGCGACATTAACTGTGTAGGAAGAGTTGATTGCAGAGTAACCAGTCATTGCAGAGATTTTGTTGGTGACAAACCTTGCATTTGTTGCTCAACTGGCTGCCAGTATGGTTTGTGTGTGAACCATAGTACGAATAATATTTGTCTTTTCTTGCCTCTTCATGTGCAGTGAGGAAGACCACCTGCCAGCAATCCTTGCTAGTGCTGGCGGCTGCATTCTGCTACTGGGGATCTTCCTGGCTGTGTTCAGCTACCATTGGTTCCAGAGGGCCAAGACAAAGGAGAATACTGTCAAAATGACAATGGTAAGGGCTCCGCTGTGCCTTCCCTATGTGTATTTGCAATCAAGTGTTCGTACACGCATTAAAGCACTGGCCTTATGAACAAGTATCTCGTAACAAGGTTTTGGCATAGCAAAAGCTGGACGTTAGGATGCCTTTAAAAAGTGTATATTGGTATTCGTCCCACAGTGAAGCTTAATATTTGTGTTCAGGTGCAGTGTGATGTTAGAATCACTCTGTCTTCTAAGTGGGAATCCTCAAGCAGACACATCTAAGCTACCATTTATGTAAACCTTGATTTGACACAGTTTGGGACATTTTATTCTGAATTCTTTTTAAGTCTCTCTCATAATATTTGTAGATCTTGGTGAGCTCTTTTTGCAAAAGCTCAGCAGGTAGAGGCTCTGTTAGACATTTTTCTTAAGCTCAAATATTAAATGTATACCTTGACTATAAGGACACCCTCTAGGGATACATAAGTGGGGACCTGGGTTCTTGCAACCGAAAAATGTCAGTCAAATTTTCGATCTCTTCATTTTCGCAATCCTGAGATCCTGTGCAGCTACCTTCGAAGTTCCATGTATTAATATTGCCTAAATCACGTGTTATAACGTTCCAAAGATGCAAATGTGCTCGCTTGGCACTGTAATGTTTGCTTAAGCACTTTCTGGATAGTTTATTTTTAATGCTTGTTATTCTAACTGCTTGATTTGAAAACCCCGGACCACATAGAATCTATGATGGACAGTACTATATTGAACATTTGGTAAACTGTTACTCCTTGTGCAAGAGTAACAGCAAAGTAATAGACTCAAATTGATTTGACTCTGCCATTGTCTTATGCTCTCTATTCTTCTTTTTCTCTCTGCTCTTTCCTCTTTCAAGAATTTGTAAGTGAATTCATATTTTTTTGTCGTCTCGTTGCTTTGGCTGTGTCTTCTTTCCATGTTAACTGACAGTGTGTTATTGTGTTGGAGTGTTGCATGCTCAAAGCTTTGACTTGACTTTGACTAAAGTTTTGTGTTACCTTGGCTTTGAAACCATTAGTTTCGTTTCCTCATTATGAGTTTACCACACTTCTCTCTTTTTACTGTCACTGCTTGTAAATGTTTAGTATTCATAATGTGCCAGCTTATGGCATTTTAACTTTTATTAAATTTGTATTAAGCACTAAATGCTTTGTCATGTATATTTCTGAATTGCATGTGCTTGAACGTGACTGATTTGCAGTGTGACTAACAAGAACAGGCACTGCTGTGTGGTGTGTGAACTGTGGTGACGTCGTGACTCGGGCGTGATTAAACTAACAGAAAAATCTTTTCCTCTCCAAAACAGCGCATGAGTGGTTTTGAAGACAACGAACCCCTGAAACCAACTGATATCAAGCCTAACCTTGCCCAGCTGAGAATTGTCAAAGAAGCTGAGCTTCGCAAGGGAGGAATTCTTGGCTATGGAGCCTTTGGCACAGTATACAAGGTTCGTCTCTCTACCACCCACTCTCCGGATGTGCTAAGCTGACTGATCTGATTGTCTGGGAGAGAGAGCGTCTTACCATTTCTTGTCACGTTTCTCGTCCAGGGTGTATGGGTGCCCGAGGGTGAGAACGTCAGGATTCCTGTGGCCATCAAGGTTCTTCGTGAGGACACTGCACCCAACACAAACAAGGAGTTCCTGGAAGTGAGTGCATGCTTTCGTGCACAAGTCTCTTCTACCATTGGAGTGACACATTTTTACCCTAAAAGCATTTCTTCATTGTGTTACTGAAGTATTTTGCCAATGACAGTTGCGAACATTGTTTCCAGGAATGTGTCCTAGGTATTAAATTGATTCTATTGTAGCTATCAGCGGTGTTAAAGGAGCACTAAGTGAGGCTAGACTCATGGGCTAGCATCATGCCTTAGCAATGTCATTTGCACTATAAAAAGCCTCTATAAGCCTGAAAATTGCCTGAAGGTAAAGAATCTATGGCGCCTTGCAGATTTGTACAACTACGAAATGTTGTCTGTTTCTCGAGCAATGCTGTTTTCTGCCTCAGTGAGCAGTCACTGTCAAAATGTGAGAAAAGATGCACAGTGAGTGTTGCAAAGAATTTGATGGGTCTTGGGTCTCATGATTAAGACCGCAGAGCAGACGACTGAGAGAATTAAAGGCTAGGCACAAAGAATGAATGCTGACCATTGTGCACGGCAGGCTCAGAATCATAACCTTTCAATGACAATCATGCTTTATTGGACTGCTAGGCGGCCTGTGAAGTGGCTTCTTTCTCACTTTAGCCATCTGGTCGGCTACTTAGTATATGCCGCAGGAGTTATGAAATTGCAAGGCTTTTCTTGACGCTGGTGTGTGAAACGCAATGCGAGAGCAAAAAGTTTTAATGCTTTTTGTGCAGTATAATGGTAAAAATGCTTTATTTGCATTGAAATGCTGAAAAATATCTTGAGAAGTGACACATGAATTTAAGATAACCTCTTATTTCACTCATCAAAAAAAAAAAAAAAAAAAAAAAAGCCTCTCAGCGAATTTTACGATGCATACAGTATGTGAAGTGCCGGCACGTAGTGAAATTTTTTGTGAGAAAAGCGCTCTACCAGCTGTTGCACGTTATTGAAGATTACACATGCATTCCTTACAAACAGCTGTTATTGGGAAGTGGCTGACTGCAGTCGAGCGGTAGTATATGACCCAATTTGTTCCTGCTTGCAACCCACAGGAAAGCAACTCACGAATGCACAAACCTTAATGACCACTGCAGAGGTAGTCGCAACGCTCACATGTGACCACACTAACCTTATAGCTAGTGAGCACACGGTGGCCAACAGCAAAGTGCACTGTTTGATGAACAGTATGTGCTCAGTCTTTCATGTAAACTTGGCATGAAAGAACTGCTTTAGGACGCGGCTGCTTACACGCTTTTGAAGACTCCTTGAAGTTTCGTTACACACTTTATGACAGCACAGAATACATTGAAGACCACATAACCATTTGCATTTCTTTAAGGTTTTCTGTTCCAGCATGGCTCGTTCATTTGGTGTGGTGGTTGGTTGCAAGATAAGTGTAACCCCACCGCCAACAAATGCTGCCACAGAGTTACCTTGCCCCATTTAGTGGAGCAGCTTAGGCAGCCTGCATTTGCATCTTGCTGCCATAACAGCTGACCCAGCCCGGCTTTCTAGTTTCGGTTGGTGACCATGTTTTCTGAGCTTGGGAAGGGGTGCTTCTTATCGCTGGAGAAAGTGTGCGAGGAAATTTCTAACTGTTGTACTTCGTTTGTGTGTACATATGGTGACAGAGACTAGTGTCTTAAGGTGGTTGTCCTCTTTTCTGCAGGAGGCTTACATAATGGCCAGTGTGGACCACCCCAATGTTCTGAAGCTGCTGGCAGTGTGCCTGACATCACAGCTGATGCTGGTCACTCAGCTGATGCCCCTCGGATGCCTGCTGGACTACGTTCGCAACAACCGCGACAAGATTGGCTCCAAGCCATTGCTCAACTGGTGCACCCAGATAGCCAGGGTAAGCTCCTTCAAGGTACGATCCTGCACAAAAGTGGAGAGATCACACGAACCACCGTGGTCACCTTTTTCCCTGTATGAAAATTCTTGGCCTGATGGAAGTATTCGGGCAAGCACGTAAGGCGGACCACCCTATGCATATATCGAAAGCATCCTCCACACCAGCGGCAACCACTGGCATGCAGTTTTGTTAAATTGCATGCTCTCTCCACTTTTGCGCATGGCTGTACACAGGTCAAATCCATCCTTGCAAGTGAATGGCAGTGTACCTAGCCCCAGAGATGACAAAAATTTGTTATCATATATATAGTTCACGTTTGAAGATGACTGATGGCAGCAGTACTGGCATTTGATATTTCTGGCCTCGTGAGAATTACATGATCAGTAAAAGCAGCCTCTTCTTATCAGACCAGTGTAAACTGTAGGTGCAGGCCAACTTCTGTATAGTATTCTTGGTGCCCCTCAGATGCTCCGAAGTTTAGTGGCACATGTTAAGAGGAGTTGTTAGCCTATGCTTGGTGGCTGTCTCTTTACAGTTCTGTGGAGAAAGAACATTTTGGAGTAGGAAACTACTGGACCGATTTCTGGGAATTTAAACTACAGTCGCTGCCCGTTTCTTTTCGTACCTAGTGGACCCTGGGAAATGGTCCAAAGAATGAAACACTCCAGAAAAATCCATGAAATCAAAAAAGAAAATCGGTTTTCTGCAAAAAATCAGCTTTGCAAATCAAACTTTACCGTTTTTCATGTTTCATTTATATGCCAATAGTAGGGAGTTACAGCGTAGCGTGATGTGCTAGTGTGAACAGCGTCCGCACGCTGCCCATGCGCATGTGCTAGCGTGAGCTGATACGGCGGACATGGCCGTCAGTGCGCGCGTGCTGATTTGTGCTGAAACATTCGTCGTGCCACCAGGAATTATATAACTCACTTAAGGCGGTCGCCGCATGCGCAATGGTGCCCTGTGTCACAGAAGTGGAGCGGGCTAAGCTGTAATCACCAACTTTTTCCAGTTAGAATATATCGGCCAGTTATGCTTTCTTCCTAACCATGCCAATTCACAATGTACTGTGACGCAGCTGCTGGTCATGCTCATGCCATGAACGGATGCACATACTGCACAAAGCAATAACATTCAGTTTCCATGGTTAATGACTGCAGCGAAAAGCACGAGATGGAAATCACTGGCAAAAAGTGAGAAGAGCGACTCATGGCGGAAGGTGTTCCCATTTCATTTTTAGACTGATTGCATGTTCTTTGTAGGCTACCGTGATGACAAAAATGAGCATTCCCTTACTGCCACTGCCTCAAATCAGAACGATGAACAGAGAGCCAAGCTAGTCAGTCTGAATGATTTTGCTTTGTCTAGCTTTCGCGGCCACGCAAAACCAGTTGTTTTTGACAATGATGCTCGCTCGCATGTATGTCGCCGAAAAAAACGAACCTTTGGCCAAAGAATAAAAGTATCTCCACAGTTTTTCTGGCACCATATGTGCCCAAAAAGTCGTAGCATTTGGGCACTATAGAGTTCGAGATATTGGTCATGAAAATTTACACATTCTAATGTGGTGCTTGACAATTCCTGAATGAAGTTCGAAATATTGCTCATGTCCGAATTATTGCAGTCCAAAAAAATCCGGTCAAGTACTGCATAAAAGAGTAAGGGATAATCCGCCTTTTGCGCGAGTTCTATGCGCATGCGCGAAGCCCCAGCGGCGACTGATGAAAACACACTGAGAGGCGTCGACGGCGCTTCTCGTCGCCGCACTCATAGCCAACGCACGGGGGCTGGAGGCGCGGTACGTTCACAGCCTCGGTAAAACGATGCCAACCACCTGTGCCGCTTACGGCTGCCACTATCGAGGCGTGCCGGGATGCAAGACGCGTTTTGTTAGGTTTCCTTCGGCGAGCCGCGACCTGCAACGGCGTGAAGCTTGGATTAGGGCAACCAAGCGTCAAGACGTGAATGGGCGACCTTGGCAGCCGACTGCGCGAAAAACACTTCGTTACAGGTATGTATGCATCTAAAGGAAATGTGCATGATGAAAAGTATCTACCGGAGTTTGCACCAAGCCTGTAACCCACCAGTGATAGCCGCAATGAGCATTTGTTCGGGGCGTCTGATGGCGATGTATTTTGTCGTTTGTTTTATTTATGTGCGAAGGGGCCGGGTAGCGCAGATATCACAGGTGGCTGTGTGCGCTAGACCGTAATATTTAGCATGTTTTATCGCGACTGCCGCCTGACTAAAAAGAAGAAAAAAAGGGTGTTTGTTGTGATGCACCGCCGTTAGCGAGCCGAGTGGTTGAGCTGGTCATGAGGCGCTCGCGAACGGCAGTGCATTAAAACTCCGTATTTTTTTTTTCTTGTTAGTGAGGTGGCAGTCACGATAAAACATGCTAAATATTACGGCCTAGCGCACACAGCCGCCTGTGATATCTAAGCTACCTAGCCCTTTCGCACATAAAGATAAGAAAGGACAAAATACATCGCCTTCAGGCCCCGGTGCAACTGAAGCAATCACGCACCGAAGAAATCCTCATTGCAGCTATCACTGGTGCGCTACAGCCTGGGTGAAAATTCCAGTTGGTACTTTTCATCATGCCTATTTCGCTTAGATGCATACATACCTGTAGTATCTGTGTTTTTGCCGCTCGGAGCATATGACGCACTTGACACTTGCACGACGCACAGTATTTTTTTTTTTAATTAAAGGCTCGCCTTCGTGCACGCCAAAGCATCCGGACTTTGTTCCTTTAATGTACGCAATCAGATGCACTTCGTTAGGGAGCTTGATAATCGTCGTCTTCGTCCAACCGTTTGCAACGGCAAGGAAACCGCCCGGCACAATAAATGAGTCTCCTGGAGGGTTCATGCTCGTTCACTTGCAGAGTGGATCGCTCTGGACGTAGAACAGAGTTGGTTCCTGACCGAGATGCGCATCCGATATGTAGGAGATTCACATGTGTCACCAAGTTGTTGATTCCGCAGAAATCGCGGCGGAGGCAGAAATGAACGTTGGAGATCCTTTCACAACAGAATGACCATTCTCTGTGCACCGAGAACCTTTTCACCACTGCGACCACATCCGTTCTGACTCCTGAGGCCAGAAACCGGCTACAGCTCTGAATAATCTATTGCCAGAAAAATGCAGCGCGTTTCCTGCAGGTGTGCATTCCGGCCGGGACAATGCCCTTTTCACGGGGTGTGTATATGTGACTCTCTGTCGATCTTCGTGGATGAAATCCTATAGCTGCACGGTTGTAGATGACGCGAGGAGGAAGCGACGCCCATTGCACCATGCCGGCGCCGCGGTGACCGCATTGTGCTCGGTAACTCAAGACACCCCGCGCATATGCGCCGCTCAAAGTCACAGGAGACGATTCCACCTAGCTCTGCAGCATCAACAAACCCCTGGCTGCTTTGCGCTTTGAGATCCCTCTCTCTCTCTCTCTGCCCCCACGCTCTCCTGTCTGCCGAAAACCTGCACGCTGAGAGCGTCTCATTCTGTCACGTCGAACACGGCCCGCGCTACACGCTCTTACAATACGAAGATAGTATATGCGTACGTGCGTTATGAGTGGATTGTGAAAACACTCTACCTTCCCCCATACTGCGTGAACATGATATGCTGCAATCACTGTCACTACTTTCCGCTCCGAGGCCAAAAAAAGGGGGGAAGCTTTCGCTTTCTACCAGCGTTGGCGTGGCCATTTCGTATGGTGCGCTTTCGCGTCGTCTGCTACACTGCCGCTCAATGTGTTTCCCGCCCGCTCCCGCATGATGGCGCCACATCCTCGCGCAAATGGCGGATTTGTCACTGATGGAAGTGGTCGCTATATTAACTACCTAAATTATTAAGCCAGAAACCCACGTAAATGTTTGTATATTAATACTTTTGAACTTCCATTTTGCATTTGTGCATCACCAGCACATAAACTGATACATTTGCATGTGCTGCCCATTTGTCTATTGCAGTATTCATTTCAGATAGAACTGAAATAAACTGTTTTAATTGTACCTTCGAAAAAATAGTGCATACGACATGAAGTCACATTGAAGAAATTAATTTTTACTTTGTCTGTAGATACGAACGTGAGACGTAATTTCTTAGGCACCTGTTTGTGTTTCCTTTTTCCTCAGGGCATGGCTTACCTGGAAGAAAAACGCATGGTTCACCGTGACCTTGCTTTGCGAAATGTGCTGCGTAAGTTTTCTGAGCTTGCCTTATTTCTGAAGGAAGATCTCTGCATGTGCTTCCTCTTCAAGAGACTCCTTCAAAGAGATGTGGTATTTTTCAATAGTATAGATCTCGTGCCATATCTGACTGCATTTACTGTTCCTTCAGTGCATTGCAGTGCAATTTTTAAATCTTCCACTGTCTTCTTCGATCCTTCGGCCGCTTTCCTGTACAATGTAGGGTGCGCTTACAGATTTGCATTGCATTTTTTTCCAGTTCAAACGCCTGGCTGCGTTAAGATCACGGATTTCGGTTTGGCCAAGTTGCTGGACAATAACGAGTTTGAGTACAAGGCAGCTGGGGGCAAGGTATGGGATATTTTTTTTCTATTGTCTTAAAACTGCTCCTTCGTGGAAGCAAGTTGTGAAATGTGACAGTGCATTTCTTTTCTTTGCCTTACGCTTGTTTGCATTCTTTTTTTCTTCCACAGATGCCTATCAAATGGTTAGCCCTAGAGTGCATACAACACCGCATCTTCACACACAAAAGCGATGTCTGGGCATTTGGTGAGTGGTCATCCTATTGCCTCTTGTGGCAGTTTTCTTTTCCGGTTTCTGTCATGGAAGAAATGTTTCGTGTGATGTCCTGATTGAAATAGTCTTTCCCATTTGTAATCGGAATGCGCAAGCTAGCATGTCATCAGACCAATACGAGTACAAAGTTTTACCATGTCTCTATTGCAAGGAGCACAATTTTTGTAACTTAAATGATTTTTTTGTTGCTTCTTATCAAGCATGCAATCATAGCATATTTAAGTACCTGTTAGATATTTTACAGCTGTGCGAGACTTTCTAGTTGCTATTTTCTTGCTTTGATTGCGAGCATATCCCACGCGTAGTATTTGCTTAATTTTTGCAACTTCTTGCTGTTGCTTTTTTAATTAACCATGCTGTCAAGTTGTTGGCAAATACTGCCTTAACTCTGCAGTGCATTGCTGCTACGGTCTATATGTTAGCAGACTACAGTGTATTGTGATTTTGTGAGGAATGTGCCAATGCAAGTCTTTGGTGACTTTTCCAAAAGTAAACATGGGTGGTTGTTTGCTTCCAGGTGTAACTGTGTGGGAACTGCTCACGTATGGCATGCGGCCTTACGAAAACGTGTCTGCGAGAGATGTGCCTGACCTCCTCGAGAAGGGCGAGAGGCTCAACCAGCCGTCGATTTGCACCATTGACGTTTACATGATCATGATCAAATGTAAGTGCGCTCATCTATGCCTTTTGAAGAACTGTTTCTCTGTACATAGATTATCTTTAACTGTTGCTGGCGTTTTTGCTTGTTTCACTCTCCAACATTGAAGTTATTCGACAGCCAGTATGAATAAATTTTTGAATGTGTTCAGTTCTCAGGTGCCTCGTCATTCTATCTGCATAATTCATGATATGAAGCTTACTTTACCGATGTACTCCAAAAGAATAGTTGCAGACTATGCCTAGTGCATATTCACGTTACTTTTTACTCCTCAAGTGAACCTAGACTTTTTTTGTTTGGTGTCTAAAGTTTGTTTTGTGACCATGCATTGTCTTTGCAGGCTGGATGCTTGATGCGGGGTCGCGCCCCTCTTTCAAGGAGTTGGCTGAAGAGTTTGCCAAAATGGCCCGTGACCCGGGCCGGTACTTGGTCGTACCTGGTGACAAACTGATGCGGCTACCCAGCTACACGCCGCAGGATGAAAAAGAGCTCATCCGAAACCTTAGCATGCCCATGGAAGGCTCCGAGGTGATCATGGATGCCGAAGAATACTTGCAGCCCCGGGCACAGCCTAGCGTGCTCCTAGGGGCAGAGCAGGCTCCACCACCAACTCCCATCAAGGTAACTTGAACCAAATCAGTTATCTCTTAATTTGGTCAGTTTAATTTGTCATCAATGATGGTAATTTATGGACTAAAGGTAATAAATTCAAAACATAAATGTCTCGATGAGCTGTGTGGTTCTCAGCATAGCTGTCCATATTTTTTACATAACAGGTTCCCAGGTGAAAAAAACATCTCCTGCTGGATTATGGAACTGTGTGTCCAAATTATCCAGCTGGAAAACTGTTCACCAGCAGGAAAAAGCAATTCCAGCAGGAATAACATCGATTTCCTGCTGGATTATGGAACCAGAAATCATGTCCAGCTGGAAAATTTCCACCTGGAAAAACTCTAGCTAGAATCTCATTCTTTTCAATATGGAAAATGGCAATCCAGCTACAAATTTGGCAGGAAATGTGCTTTTCCAGCTGAAATCGATACACCTGAAGAAAGCCTACCAGGTGTATATTTTCATGTTAGCACAGGTTTTGGGTAATCAATTTCCTAGTTAATGCTTCTTATCTATTTTGTTTTACAGTTTTTGATATTGTAAATGTTGTTATTCAGTTGACATGGACATTATTACTCCATATGAAGAACACCTGTGGTAAAAACACAATTATGATGCTGTAAGTTGTTAATGCATTAGCAGACTAATGGGTAGGATGAAGAATAATACTGGACGTCCTTACCCATTTTACTTCTGAAGCACGTGCAGCTCAAGGGTCATTAGCCCACTGTCGTGCATATCAAAAAAGCTTTTACTCTGTCATATGCAGCTTGTCAGGCCTAAAAGGGGATGCCGTAATCCAGAAGGCGTCGGAAAGATGTGTCTAAAAAAAACAATGGTGTGATTTCGAATCAAATTGTGACTCGACCATTGTTCGTGCAGTGTTCAGGGTGGTGTCATTTCATTTAGCATTTATTTGCTAGTCAACTTGGGGGCTAGTTTGCATAAGTATGCATGGTTGCATAGGCCTTCCTTTCCCCAAAATCCAAAACAACTAAATATGTTTAGCACTTTGCTAAACCCTGTGCCAGTCTCTCAATACCAAAAGTTTGCGGAATGAAAAAGCAGTGCTGAAGGCACTATTGTTTCTACTCTTAAAGTGAAACTTAAGTCTTCCCAATTTTTGAAAACAGAATGCACCTTTTATTTTTTTGTCATACATTCATATTCATATTATCATACATTCGTCAAAAAGTGATAGACATCGTAGATAGTGATTATGTGAACAGCATTCAGAAACTTACCTTACCTGGGCTATTCCTGGCTTCATTTTCAGAAATTTATGGATGACCGTGGATTTGAGGAAGATCCCACCATTGGCGTTCCCAACCCAGCAGAGTTCTTCCCTGCCAACATGGTGCCGCACCCCGACATGAATGGCGGCTGCCACGCCAACGGTATGAACCCCCGCGGCCGAGAGAACAGCCTCAACCAGCGCTACTGTTCTGACCCGCTAAAGCTTCTGGGAAAAGATGCCGGTGTGTCCCACACTCTTTCTAACTGGACCAGTGGCATGCTTTGCTTGCATTACATGCATGCCATGGCTAAGCCTACTCTGTAGAACCTTTAGTGCTGCAGTTTTGTGAAACTGCTACCATACCGTGTGGAGCTTGCTTTCATATTAAAGTGGTAGCTGTGAACATGGGCTGTCAGCTCTAGTTACGGCAGTTTGTACAGACTGCGGTTTAGTGTGTGTTGCTGATCAAAACAGCTCTGCATGCTTCTCTTCTCCTGCATGAAAGTGCCTCTGAAAAAGTACACCCTGTCCACATTTGTCAACCTAAATAAGCTTAAACCAGTGTGCATGTGCAAAGTGGGTAGTTCATGTTTTTTAGCTGTCTGCAATGCTCGCATTGTTGGTAGCCATCGCTGCACTTGTGCGCAGTGCTTTGAGCGGTGTTAAACGGGCTCTGTTACCCTTTGCATGTTAGTTTGCTTTCTCGCAGCTCATGAAAAGCAAATAGTCTGGAGTATAACTGGCTATTGTGGTGTGCTTTTGCTGATTCGAGCCTTAAATCCTGCTGACGTGACCGATGGGGCCCAAAAATGAATCGTAATGAGGTTTGGTGCTTTTTTGGAAGGGTTTTTCGTTGTTACAAGAATTTTAAAATCTATGTAGCAGACGACATGTGCACCTGGTGGCGGGTCGCGTAGTTGGGCAACTTACTAGATATAATTTCGAAACAGGCACTCGAGAACTCTCCTCAAGCCAGGCCTATTTTGACTGAATGAACTTTGAACGGCATATTGTAAAAAGATGGAACCTATTATGATTGAATGAACTTCGGACGGCGTTTAGTAACAAGATGGTGGCTGAAACATGTCTTGAGGTACTAGATTTGTTACGGGGAAGAAGTTTCTATAATGTCTTCCGAAGTTGCCATGCTGCAACATTGTGGGGCCATCGAGGGAACAGACTCGCTCGGTTGGCAAGAACACACGTGTCCTATGCGCTTCAGAAGTGCAGAAAACGAGCAAAACAAACTATAGGCCGTGCTGGCAGTTGGCTTTCTTTTACAGTGCTGTAGTTCATTAAATCGTATCTTCGCGTCGCTTCCAATATCTGCATATAATGTGTGCCCACTTGCTGAGGTTTCTTCAAACAGCAGAAAGCTGCCAAAATGCCACAACTACAGAATGCAAGGGTCCGATTGAGTCCCTTTCTATGTACAACTCTGTAATGGCCACCCTTTTTTCCAGTTTTGGTTTGTAAAACGGTAGTTTTTCCATGCGATTCCTGAAACACCCGCTTCAGTTACAAATGCCATATTTTGTTTTTAAAGCTCTCTCATGACATGTTACTAAGGAGCAGTCCTTTTATGGAGTGAAAAATTTTGTTGCAGGCTGCTTTTTAATGTGCAGTTCTTGGCCTTTCAAGAACAAAACTTAATGGTGATGACATAATGCACAAACAGTGTGGTACTTCCTTATCACAGCGCTGAATATTATTGCAAGGTGCGATGCTTGCTCATTCGCATTTTTTTAACGGTGCTGAATTTTGTTGCAGAGGAAGGAGATGACGACGCCTTCATGCACAATGCGGCGACACTTCCCAAGGGTGTTAAGCCAAGTGACGTACGCATGTCCCTGCCTGTCGATGAGGATGACTACTTGATGCCCTCACCTCGTTCCAAGGGACTCTCAACCACCTACATGGACCTGATTGGGGACAGTCGCTACTCAAATGGTCAGTGTTTTCATGACCCTAGAAAAGTTCATAAAATAAAACAAGGTGAAAATAAAATAAAGTGTAATATTGCCGTTCTCGAAGGAATAGTGGAATAAAGTTAATTGTGTCCGTGCACATGCATTTTTGTGATCTGCTAAAGAGGGTAACGTAATGTAGACGTGCTAATTAGGGAGACAGCAATATATACGAATGCGAGTCAAGCGTATTTCGGCATTACATGGCTTGATGTGCAAAGATGACGCAACAGACAAGGACAGGACGGGGTGCCTAATCCTGGCCTCCTTGTCAGTTGTGTCGTCTTTGTTGCACTTATATGTAACTAATAGCATGACCCAACTAGCCCCGCAACACATATTGATGTTACCTTATCTTGCAATAATTTTAATGACAGTTGTGTATCTGGTGTGCTAATTAGTTTAGTTCTGTAATCAATGTTACAGTTGACGATTCGTGTGATATTATGCATCGTGCAGCTGGCAGTGTTGTAATGAGTGTCAAACATTCTGCATTCGATGATGTCACAGCACTTAGTTGCATCATGGAAGAAAGCGGGAAGCTTCCTAGCATCATGGGCAGTTACATGATGCTACATGGCCATGGGAGGTCTGTGACCTAGCATGTGGAACATCGTGGCAAGTGGACAGGTCCACTGTACTAGCACACCTATCGTGCAGTGTGCCACCTGCATCAGAAAGTTATCATGCGGTACAGAGTGCCTGCAAAACGAACCCACTAATGCTATTGCATCATACTATTAGAGGTGGTGGTTAAATGTTCCCTTAAATTTTAAAAGCTTGGCCTGTTCTTGAAGAGATACCAAAGACTTGTTTTATGTTATTTATTTGCAATACTGCCAGTCTCTAGTTGAGACCATTGAAGATCTAGTTGAGGTCATAGCATTTTATACCAAGTCCAATTATTTTGAGAAAGTGCACTTGGATGATGCTCTTTGAGTTTTCTAAAAGATGATGTTTGGCTAGTTTATAGCAAGGCAACATGGTAAAACTATGCTAATGCATGACAACAGTGGCAAAGAACAGGTGCCATTTTACAAACTAGCAACTGATGATGATTTGTATGTGCACAGTCTGCCATTTGTCAGTCAGCATAGAAGAAAATAGCTGAGAAAGATGGCATATAAACTTCTTCTTTAAGATGTGCCTCTGCATATTGTTTGGTTGTTGCGCTGCTAACTGTTAGTAGTACTGAAGTAGTACTGAAACAGGCAGTGAACTATGCAGAGTCAGAAGGGTATGTGTAAAAATGCTTGACAGATTACACTTCACTGATTGCTGTTACTTGTTGCTAATGCCTGCAGGTGTTGATGGTCTCGACCCCCGCCTCCAAGGCTACGGAAGCTTTGTGCCTGAATTCGCGCCTCCCAATGGTCAGCCTCCACTGCAGGGCGTCGACAACATCGAGTACCACCTCATGAACCGTAATGGGCCGACGCATCCGGTAGCAATGCAGATGTCACGTGATCCCGGTCCCCAGTATGTCAACACCTGCCCTCTGGGCTCTCCCACTGCTGTGCCACCCCAGCAGCCTGGCGTCACGGTGACTGGCCGTAAACAGCACAGCTCGGATGAAGACACTGACGACCACGAGTATTACAATGACTACGACCGGCTGAAGCGGGAACTGCAACCGCTCAACCATCGTAGCCGGAGTGAGACAACGGTCTAGGGACAATGGAGTCTAGCTGTGTGTGTGTGGTCGGAGCGCATCGCTGTGGTCATCATGGATGCCACCAGGCTGGGAGCAGCCTTACTTTGCTCGGTGATGATCCTGTCAAGTCAAGCTGTCTGTTGGCATGGCATTCAGCTGCGTAGACCAAAGTGGCGCAGAGGACAGCTGAGAAGTTTACAATTTTAAAGCCCATCTTGATAGAGACTTTCCGGTTAAGTCATCCATTGAGATTCTTTTGCAGTTTGGAAATTTACAGGCGTAATTCAGCATTTCCGATTCGAAAGTATTTATTGTGAGACTTAGTGGGTAGACTTCGCATTTTTTTTTTGCCAGAAGTCGCTGAAATGTCACAATTTCTATAAGAAATGTGTTGTGACAGCCTGTATTGTGCAACTGTTCTGAAAAGCCATGAAGGCTGCAGAAAGATAAATGCACATTGCTCTTTGGCCAACAGTGGTGAAGAAGATGCTTGCTGGAGTATAAGTGCAGAAAAGAAATACTAGACAGGCTACTGTTTGCAAAAGCTATAACTACAGGTAGCAAATAGTCACAAGAGCAGAAGGAAAAAAAAAAACAGTTCGTCTTGAAGAAAACAAAAACCCTGCTTTTTGAAACTGCAGCTGTCGGCAGAACACAAAAATGTGTTCGTGCAAAAGATTGAGTGATCTCAATTGTGTCGCCTATTAAAAAATAGTAGCTGGCTCTCTGAAAGTGGGCAACAGTGTGCGACTAGGAACTCTATACCCGAGTGAAAGCTTTGCGCTGACAACACCTCCAAAACTGCCCCCTGTTCTCTCTGGTCTCTTCAAGTCGCCTTCTGAAGGCTTCAGTGGTCAGTGCGGACTGTGACCGGTGCAGACTGTGTGCGGTAGCGTGGAACTTTGGCAAAACATGTGAAGAGATGCTACCATGGGACCAGTTATCAACCCCGGGAACTTGGGAAGTTTTCCACGTGCTATTTATTTTTGTAATACACGGGACACTGTGTGAAGACGGAGCCAGGTGTCTTCTCCGAGAACAGTGGTTCCGTTATTTTTTGTGTTGTGAAAGGTCACGAAATTTCGATGCCATTTGGTAATGTATATAGTATACATAACTTTGGTGCATTTTTTTTTTTTCTGTTCATTTTCTTGAGAAACATGCTTTTTATGTGCGAGCTGTGCCTAGAACATTGCTACTCTTCTTTTGTCCCCATTTACTTGCCACATTGCGCTGCTGAATAGCTGTTCGTTGTTCTTGCTGCCATCCTGAAATAGTGGGGCTGTCCTTGTCTTATCGCTGAATTAGCAATTTTGCCTTCATCGCCTAACGACATGAAATGCTGCATGTAATGCGTGAGCTTTCAGTATTACAACTCATCTGAGTGCCATAAGACATTGCTGTCACTTCACTAACTCGCGCGACAATTGGTTTAATTACCATTTTAATGTTTGACTGCATAAAAATTGTTGAGCACTTACTCGATTTTATAGGTGTTTTTAGTGGAGCGATATTAAAGGCTTCCCTCACAAGGACTGCAAATGTGCATACATAAGCTGGAAGGATGAGGCTTGTGAAGATTGTGTTTTTAGTCCAAATTATTATTTTTTTGTCCATAATTTTTTACTTCGAGCAAGGTTTGGTTCTCCCGTTTCTCCTTTTTTGGGGGCGTACCTGGATAATGCTACTCGAGCAGCTTAACAGCATGCTTGAATCACTCTAGTGGTTGTGACTATTGTGTAAAGAGTGCATTCTGAAACGATTGAGTGCAAAGAATGACTCATTTTTGTTTGTGTTTGAAGCTCACCAAACATCTTGCAGAATTTTTTCGAAAAAGATTCAAGGAAAGCATGTTTTCCCTAGTTTTTTAGCAACATGCATGCTCATTGTGGAGCTCTCTGTGTGTCTTACAGAAATTGCAGGCAGAGTTTTAGACGCGGTTTTTATATTGGCTTGAGAATAACGATGCAGCGTTGAGAATTCTCTAGTGTGGACAGCTTTAAACACACACAGACACGAAAAGAAAAAAAAAAACAGGTGAAAAGTCGAACACTGCATGGATATACTGATGCAACTACGAAGTAACACTACTATTTCTCCTCTAGTTTTGAGCTACACTCATTAAAACTTGAAAAACTTGTTCAACACTTCCTCATGACTACTGTAACAGCATGTTTGTTACTACATTGCTGCTACATTTTACCTGTATATACGTACATTTGACAAGTTCTCTACCAGTCTCAACAGGAAGGCTTTGCAGGATAAACTGTCCTCATTAGGCTCGGCTAGCTGCATGTGACTGCATGTCTTGTATGTATATGTACAAAGTGTGTTTTACTGTTGCCTGTCAACCTCGCAGGTGAATTTCAGTTTATACATAGTCCCGCATAGAATTCTTGAGGGCACATGCCTAAGGCAACAGCTCCACATGTGGTTATAGTACCCTCGAAGAAGAGAGTGGAAAATTTTAAAGATGAGAGATGTATTTGCTATATGGTGCATTAATAAAACTACTGGTCCAAAAAAAAAAAAAAATTGCTCGTTTGTAGGCTTTCCTATCAGCTGTGGCCCAGTGCTATAAGCTGTCATAGGAGTCTTACATTTTGCACAAAAAACTTGTAAAATGCCAGCCTTTGAAGTCTATGGCTTGCATAGAAACACTTATGTTACTGCTTGAATAGAAGCTAGAGAAAACATTGTGCACTGTACAGTGTAAACTAATGCACTCCTCTCGGTCAAGATAACTTTATTTGTGCCTTGTCTTAACACACAATTGGCGCCATTTACTATGACACGCGTGGTTAACACCCAAGTGGACCGTGTGCAAAAAGCACATTTATTTTCCTTGTGTGGTGAAGTGGAAGACAGCGTCCCGGACTTCTGCTCTCTGCCCACAGGTGTACATTGCTTCTCCTGAAGCCACAAACAAATGTTCAAACACTTCAATAGAGATTCAGAGCTGCACACTGGCACGGTTTTTACCTGGAGATGCTTGAGCAACCTTAAGGGTCCACAGCGCCACTTCACTTGGCGCAGTACTTGGAATGGCAAATTGGGCTTGTTGGTGATTCGTTATAAGTTAACAGTGCGCTCTTGTCGTCCTCTTGTCTAGTGTTCCCTTTACATTGTTTGCGCGGTTAACTTATGATGAACTGCTTACGTTTCTGGGCTGTGGTGTTGAATTGCTAAATTTTGTTGCAAAATGGAGGCAAAAATGCAGACAGCTGTGTATAGCTCTTATTCACTACTATAGGTAAGCTGACTTGCGGTTTCGTTAAAACTGACTTCACTAGATAAAGATGCCAGTTATCATAGAAAATGTGTTAATTAGTTCACTGCTGTTACTTACTGATGGCACATTTTTTGAAGCTGTAACGCACCAAGTCGGCCAGTATCGCTTTCCACTCGTCCACGATCTAATGGCAGACCACGAAATGCTTGCCTGTCCCGGTTAATTGTTTCAAGGCTTTTTTTCTTTTTTTTTTATTCCTCCACTCGCAAATGCACAACTGCACGATTGTGTTTGAGCAAGTTTATTTGCATTGTCGTAGAGTTAAAATCAACTCGTTATTAGTGTGATATAGTTTAACATTCACGTTAACTGGGTTTGCTGTTTCGGTGCCTTATACTGACGAGGAGATGTCTGTGAACAATTGCAAGCATTACTCTAGTGTACGACTCGCACGTAATTTCACTTCCAATGAGCTCTTCTTCCTGATCATGCCAGCCATTTCGAAGCTCACCAATTGGGCTGTGCTGTCGTTTGCACGCAGGGCTCATCTGAGTCGTCAGACTAATAGCAGGCAAGTTTTGTTGCGCTTTATAAACACCGCCACATTAGGATCGTTTCATTTTATCCCTGGAAAATCTATAGTGCCTATCAAACCGTAGTGCCTGCATTTCAAGCATGATACATTATTTTTAAATCCTGCACGTACAGGGTCCTTCAAAATATGTGCGAACACGGCGAAGCGTTCGCACATATTCGCATATTCGCACAAATTCGCATATTCGCACATATTCGAAGCGTTCGCATGCGCACATAGCGTGCGCATGCGCCACATTGTTTCGATGCGCGACTGCGCCGGATGCGCTGACGCTCGCGGAGCGCGGGCACGCTTCGCCGTGTTCGCACATATTTTGAAGGACCCTGTACATTGTCGTACATGCCAAAGAAAGAAACGGCAGCAAAGAAATGCTAGCTAGAGCATGACAACTAAGTTATCATGTGGTATAAGGAGTTTAGCG
The DNA here is from genome assembly GCF_055883805.1 of Amblyomma maculatum. Lineage (NCBI taxonomy): Eukaryota > Metazoa > Arthropoda > Arachnida > Ixodida > Ixodidae > Amblyomma > Amblyomma maculatum. Next base: position 112,682,097 of record NC_139345.1, on the reverse strand, counting down.
TCCAATAGTAGTATATGGTATGCCGTAGTGAAGTGCTCCGGAAATTAACAAATACCCGGGGTTTTTTGACGTGCGCTTGCATCGTACAATACACAAATGCATTAATCTTCATCGAAGAGCGGCCATATAACTTCCGTGATCGAACCCATGTCTTCTGGCTCAGCAGTGAAGAGTCCTATCCACAGAACCACCGCTGGAGGACACAACACAGTTTCTCTATTTCTTTTATGTTTTGAACAAATATTAAGACAGTAGCGGCTGAGTACAAGTATATTCTATTTCGATGCTTTCAGTGTGTGTGACAGAGCTGTTTAGCCGTTTGAGCCAGGTCATAGCATGTAATGAAATTGTGTTGTGTCTCGGGCAGATACTAACAGCAAGAAGCTATTACGCTCAACCGTTTTGCATGGTGGCTTCTCTCTGAAATAAGGAAATAACAGTTTGTATTGCTAGTCGAATTGCAGACAGCGGCAAAAAAAAAATAAAAAAAAATAAATATAACGGTGACTTAGGTACCAGTCTTTATTTTTTTTTTATTTTTTGCGCTGTCTGCACTCATGAATTACCAACTCGCCGAAGCGTCTGTTATAGTCGGAGTTACACTCCTGTTAAGGAACGGCAAACGAAAGCCAAAGACGAACCACATGGTAGCTGAAAACATGCATGCAACCTCGCCGATCCGGTTACATCTCGCATCATGGAGTCCAATCCGAAATTCTACACTCTGATACTCAAAGTTAAAAAAGAAAAAAGCGAAACGTGTGCATTTATTACATGCGAAGGGCAGTCCCAGAAAAAACAACAACAAAAAGAAACGCCATAGCTGCGCATGAACGGCGATTTACAGTTAGCAACCTAGTCCTTTGTATATTGCGTCAACGAAAGAACAGTGAGCTTCAAAATGCTGTAGTACTCGCTGGAACAGAGACACATATGAGTAGTGAAGCACAACATACACTTACATGTATAAGTGATACAGCGCGTTAATGACAGCATTGAAGAACGATTGCTCACAAACACGCGTACGTATTCAACGCGAGAAACCCGCGCATGACCCACAGTCCTGCAGCACCTTTTCCGCGCGCGCCTGACATATGTTGCCTGGAGTCGAAAGCAGGAGCGCGCTAGCAGCCTGCGCGTGAGGGTAAAAAGATCTGATCTGTAACATCTAGCTTGTTTTACATTGTGAAAGACTGCCGCCGAGTCGCACTCTTGGCATCAAAACAAAGGCCATCAGTGCAAACTGGGCCGTGTTGAAACAGCGCCTGAAAAAAGGCCTTACAACCGCTGGCTTGAACAAACTGACCAATGACATGGAGAATAAACAGACTATATGCTATGGATGTGGATTTGCCTATGCCTTCTGTTGGTTCCTTATCTGCTTGACAGGCGTGGATGACGATGGGAATGGCGGACTACATGATGAGACGCACTGCTGTGTAACGACCCTTCCCCCCCCCCCCCCCCCTCCCCCTGGAAAAAATTCGCAGATATCCCATACACCCAAGCCTGCTTTATATTTAAGGCAGGAACTAGAGCTATGCACGGGTTCGGGCCGGCCCGAAAGCCCATACCGGCCCGGACCGCGGACCGACCGCTCGGAAGTTCTTTCACCGGGACCGGGTCCGGGCCAGGTATATTATCTCGGGTGGGCCGGGCCGGACCGGACACCCTGATCACGAACACATGCAACATCTGCGAAAGTGCTAATACGGCCACAGTGCGATAAGCGTCTAGAATATGCACAGCATTTTCCCACGCGCGAGCTTCCGAGTTATTTCTCGGCGTCAATACGCCTTTCCTCCCCGCTAGTTAATTCTACGTATGTCCTGTGCTACATTCATCAAATTTGTCATTTCAAAGGTGGCAACTCATTTAGGAGCTTGGATAAACTTATCACCATTATTTTCTTCTTTTTCATCTCTTCAACTGCAATTATAGCTTGACAGTCCGGGTCCGTTCCTGAAATCTAAGCACCGGGTCGGGCCGGGGCCCGGGCTCAGTCCTGTCGAGTTAATTGGGCCAGGCTGGGCTTGGACTGAAAATTTCAGTCCGTGCACACCTCTAGCAGGAACACGGCCAGCATGAATTTGTAAACAAAACAGCACCAATAACTAGTCAAAGCCAAAAATCAGTAGTTCTGAAAAAATGTTTGCCCATTGTTACTCAGCTGTCGTGTGTATGCATACGACGTATGTCCAGCGAACACCCACTGTCTAGTTAGTTCTCAGTTCTTTTCTGTCGGCCACTTCACTGCATGCAAGGAGCTAAAAAGATGGGTTAGTTGCATTGAAGTCAAGCTGGATGGCGAATGTTAATGAGGTAACATTAAGCCATTTAAAGGAGCTAACATTTAAGTAGTAACCACGTGAAGCGACAATCCTTGGCGATGCGTCGTGCCATGACTACGCGCTAACGCCTGTCGTTGCCACTAGTGCACACCGCAGAAACGACTGGACTCGGCAACAGAGCGGCGTGCTTTCAGCGTTGCTCTGCGTTCTGTCTAAGGAAGTACAGTTAGTTTAATACTCCATTTCTAACACTTGACAGCATGAAGTATGATATAACACTGATGAAATTGCATGTAACACATCGGTTTCTAATGAACACACCAAATTGGTGTGTGGTGCGCTCCTACGCCTCGACGCAGACTTGCATTGCAAGTAGTGACTTCCTCCTGCTCCTTTCGAAAGTTAACAATATTTAGCCGCTTTAAAGTCTTCATCTTCCCTTATTACCCTACCAATTAACTGACTTGATGCCCTCGTATATGCATGGACGAAATGAAGTGATCGTCTGCAGGATCTTCCTTCGTCCAAACGGGATTATAAAAAAACAAACTTCACAATTGCAAAAAAAAAAAAAAAGAAAAAAAAAAGCCAGAATGGAAGTTGAATACCCCAAAGCCTTCTGCGATTGCCTGCCTCGCGATCTGATTCCGGGCAACATGCAAAATTTACTAAAAACCCAGAACCTGAGCGACAGCAATGAGCGGCCGTGGCTTGGCGGTCCTCAGCCCGCCGTGCGATGCTTTCGCGCGGCGTGTCGTCGCCAACTGTCTCCTCGTGCGGTTACCGCTTAAAGCAAGCATTTCAGAAGGATGATGTGATTGAATGCTCAAGTAACCCTGTTGCAGTGATTAGGTGGTTAGGGTGCTCGACTGCTGAACCCATGATGCAGGATCGAATTCCGGCTGCAGTGGGCACTTTTCGAAGTTGGCGAAAAGCAAGACGCCACTGCGTTGAAAGAACCCTAGGTGGTATAAATTTCTGGGGCCCTCCACTGCGGCGTCTCTTATAGCCTGAGTCACTTTGTGGAGTTAAACCACATAACCAACCACTGAAGTACGTTTTGAAAGCATCTTAGTGTTGCAAATTTTCATTATGGATGAAAGACGCCACTGCGTTGAAAGAACCCTAGGTGGTATAAATTTCTGGGGCCCTCCACTGCGGCGTCTCTTATAGCCTGAGTCACTTTGTGGAGTTAAACCACATAACCAACCACTGAAGTACGTTTTGAAAGCATCTTAGCGTTGCAAATTTTCATTATGGATGACTGTGCCTCTTTTCTCCACTCTCTATATATACCTATTTTATGTGTGCCAATTTTGGGTTTGCAGGTTCATTGGGTCGAACCTGTACATCGACGAGGGAAAGCTTCAATTTATCACAAGGAAGAGAAATAAGGCAAAAGTGAGGCAGGAAATGGTAACGCGATATTTCTGGACACCTGCGAAGTTGAGAGAACGAAGCCTCCCAACGTTGCAGAAGGACTGCAGGCAATGTTCCGAAGACGCCGGCAACCCCTGAGAAAGTGACGGCAAGAATGACTAAGTTTCGTTATATGCTTGTTGCTGAAGTGAATGTTAAAATTAGTAGTGGCAGATCAAGTGACTGTAATTATCATGACCTTAAACACCATTTTTCTTCCATTACTTAGGCATATATTCTATATTTAGATCTAATACAAAGGGTGGTCACAGAAAACCCGTGACGTGTCGACTGCCAAAAGGATTTCGGGCCATTGGGGATATTTTTGCAGAAGTCAGTCGCGTGGGCCATCAGAAGGAAATGTAGGAAAATAAAATTGCATAAATTACGCGAAGCTCTATGTTGCAGTCCATGGGACCAGGGCATCACCCGCTTCTTTAGTGCAGGGTGTACTCTTACACCAACACCCTCTTCACTAAGGCCCTTCCGCGTATTTGGGTTTGCTCGGTACGGTGGCTCCGCAAAGGACAAAACGACAGAAGAGCCGAAGAAAGCGTGCTGTTCCGACTAGCATCTACCGCCCCCAGGAGCCGAGCAGCCTAGCGATTAGCGGCGCATGCTTTTTCAATGGGCGTCATGCTGGACGCGGCACTAGCTTGAGAAAGCCTATACTACTACTACTACTGCTATTGGTATTATTATTATTATTATTATTAGTAGTAGTAGTAGTAGTAGTAGCAGTAGTAGAAGTGGTAGTAGTAGTAGTATAGAGGAAGACTCGTTTCACCAAGTTGGCACTGAATTGTCTGTATGTAACGGGTGAATTAACTGGCTAAATATTATCTTCACAGTTTTAATTATTAATAGTAATAGTAATTGATTCACAGGAAAGGAAAGACGCAGTATCTGTCACACTTGTGTCTGTGGACACCTGAACCGCACCGTAAGAGAAGGGATGAAGGTGGGAGTTAACGTGGGAAGAGAGAAGAGGGGCCGTAGTGGAGGCCATCGGAGTGGTTCGGGTGTCCACAGACACAAGTGTGACAGATACTGCGCCTTTCCCTTCCTGTGAACCAATTATTATTGTTACTATTAATTAAAACTGTGAAGATAATATTTAGCCAGTTAATTCGGCCGTCTACTACTACTACTACTACTACTACTACTACTACTACTAATAATAATAATAATAATAATCATTAGCAGAGAAATATTACTTTGTGTATTATTATTATTTACTAGTAGTAGTAGTGGTAGTAGTAGTAGTAGTAGTAGTAGTAGTAGTAGTAGTAGTAGTAGTAGTAGTAGTAGTATTATAGGCTCTCTCAAGCTAGTGCCGCGTCTAACATGACGCCCATTGAAAAAGCATGCGCCGCTAATCGCCGTTGCTTTCGGCCGCCTGGCATTCCCGTTTAATCTGTCGCCGCTGCTTATTATATTGACACCTAGGTGCGCGTCTGTTGCAGGTTTTTTGCGTTCGGTAATTTATGGGAGCTTGACTAACACTCGAGTCTTTTTTTTTTTTTTTTTTTTTCGCACCACTGCGTTTTCATTTTTCGGTCCGCAGCTTTTTTGCGCTGCACTTTGAATATGATCGTTTCTCATTTTACAAAAGTTGTTCAAAGTGACGTTTGTTGCGACACGCACTACATGCCGCACAAGAGTTTCTGGTGTGTGACCATTCTTACAGGCTTCCAAGGCGGCATCTCGCAGAAATGAAATTCCTACGGGGCTAGCATGCCACCGGATTTGTATCATCATTTCACCCGCCACCGCTTCGGTGGTGGACAACGGCATGGCCCTGCGGGCCTGGTTCAAGTAAGCTGTGCAATTCAAGTAAATAGGTGGTACGGCATTGGACACCAGATGAAACCTGTCACTGTCAACTGTCAAAGTAATTCCTGTTGCTGCATCAAAGTGTGCTAGCTTCTTCATTAGGTCTTTCTTTTGGAAGTGAAGTTCACAAACTTGCGCAATGTATGAAAAATATGTAGTCACTTATTGCCGGTATATGGACACACTATTACATAATTTGCGTGTTATTAAGCAGTCCAGCACAGTACTACATACTTCTGTTCATTATCCCTGGCCTGGTCAAATTCACTAAAACTGCCAGTCTTTTCACGTAAAACATTTAAGCACTACCTGACCTTCTGGTCGAGCACGTGGGACATGAGGACGGTACGGCATAAACTTCAGTTTCTCAACATTGAATGCACGCTGGATGTGAAATACTTCCGCGGCAAGACTCTAATCCACGATTCATTTCTTGGAAGAAGGCAGCAGAGCATGTAACAACACACAACATAAGAAGCGCACACATACACAAGGACAACGCTTCATTCCTACTGGCATATCGGCTGTTGTTGCGGCGCGCGTCTTTCTTTCCCTCTTCATTTTCTTCCTTCTCTATTTTCTCTTCTGTCTGCACGAGGCAGGGGAGGTGGCTCAGCTACAGAGCCAGTAGCAGGCCCGTGCATTTTCTTTTCCTTCTTTCTACAGCCACAACAACATCGCACAGCACACGGACGCCTCTTCGTTTCTCCTCCATACAGTATCTGCCACACTTATTCTGTGGACCTGAACAGAGCGTAAGGGAAGGGAGGAGGGTGGGAGTTAAAGCGGAAAAAGAGAAAGGGGTGCCGTAGTGGATATGACGTCAAGGATGTGACGTCACGCAACCGGAAGTAGAGCCGAAAAAAAGGGCATAGGAAGGGATTGGCGCACAATTTGAAAGTAGCAAAGACTAAACAAGAAGTGAATTAATGTGCGGTAAATTATGTGACGTCACGTAACCGAAAGTAGAGCCGAAAAAGGGCATAGAAAGGGATTGGCGCGCAATTTGAAATTACCAAAGACTAAAATGGGCAAAAAAGAATCACCAAGCAACTAGAAGCAACCAGGAGCAACCAACAGCAGCATTCGTGCTTTCGCGCATTACTCCAATGCAGATTCTGCAGTGCTCTTTAATTTTTTTATACACTGATACTTGGCATCAGTAGACAGTGGCATTCCATTCTGATCACTCTGACGCCTTTGAAAGCATTTTTCAGTTATTTTAAATTTATTTCAAGCAATCGATCGATTAGGCACTATAATTTTATGAGCATAACCAAACTTTGGGTTTTTATTTTGAGTACTTTGACAGCTTTGAAACCCCCTTTTTCAATTTTACACCTTCGAATTTCGTTCTCCGCGCCGCGTCGGGTTAAGATCAGACTACTGTCCGGAGTACCCGGGTTCGATCCCGACCGCCGGCGCTGACATCGCACAGCACACGAAACGAAGTGGCGTCCGTGTGCTGTGCGATGTCAGCGCACGTTAAAGATCCCCAGGTGGTCGAAATTACTCCGTAGCTCTCCACTACGGCTCCTCTTTCTCTCTATCCACTTTCACTCCCACCTTCCTCCCGTCCCTTACGGCGCGGTTCAGGTGTTCACAGAGCAAGTGTGACAGATACTTCGCCTTTCCCTTCCTGTGAACCAATCAATAACATCCCGACCGCCGGCGGCTGCGTTTCGATAGAGGCGAAACGAAGAGGCGTCCGTGTGCTGTGCGATGTCAGCGTTGTTGTTGTGGCCAAAGGATTGATTGATTGAATGTCCTTTATTGAATGGGAAGGCTCATGGCCATGGATGGGGATAAAGGGGAGTAGACATAATCTTCATTGTTTAGGTCGTCACTCGAATCACATTGCTCTAACCAGGCCACTAAGCGAGCCATACTTGGCAAATATCAACTGTGTGGTAGAAGGAAAAGAAAATGCACGGGCCTGCTACTGGCTCCGTAGCTGAGCCACCTCCGCTGCCTCGTGCAGACAGAATAGAAAATAGAGAAAAAAGAAAAGGAAGAGGGAGAGGAAGACGCGCCTCGCAACAACAGCCGTCGTCCACCACCGAAACAGTGGCGGCTGCAATGACGGCCTACAACAGACAAAAATTCTGTGGCAGGCTAGCCCCCGCCGCAAGCGGCGGTGACCTACCTGTCCGAGCCCCATCCTCCGCTGCCTCGTGCGGACAGAAGAGAGAAAGTAGAGAAGAAAAATTGGTCTGGCTTAGCTTATGGTTAAGCCTAGGATGCGAAGCATACTAGCCTAAAAAATTAAACATTACCTGGCTATACCTGGTTAGCCATTCATAGACAAGACATTACCTGGCTATACCTGGTTAGCCATTTCATAGACAAGAACAACTCATGTGTTACTCTGCTTCTTCCTTTATTTTTCTCAAACCAATAAATACACTATGATGATCAGTAAAGTAATGGCTCTTTGTTTGAACATCGCTTATATCATATTTTCTTCTCCCGTTTCCGTGGCTGTTTGTAACTTGCGCTTTGCGGTCTGGCGAGCCGCCCTCTCCCTGGCCGACATCTCGCTGCTCAACTGACTCGTTGTTGTTGTGGCTGTAGGAAGAAGGAAAAGAAAATGCACGGGCCTGCTACTGGCTCTGTAGCTGAGCCACCTCCGCTGCCTCGTGCACATAGAAGAGAATATAGAGAAGAGAGAAAAGCAAGAGGGAAAGAAAGACGCGCGCCGCAACAACAGCCGTCGTCCACCACCAGCGATGGCGTGTGCAATGACGGCCTACAACAGATAAAAATTTGCTGCCAGGCCAGCCCCCGCCGCAAGCAGCGGTGACCAACCTGCACCAGCCCCATCAGGGCAGAGCACCCCCTCAACTGACTCAACGAGTGCGTCGCCTTTTATACAATTGCGTGACGTCAGTATCTCCTAGCGGTAGGAGCGGGAGTTAGGCCGCCGGCGGAGGCTGCGCGTCCGCAAGCGAGCGCACGAGTTGAGCCTCAGCTTTCACAGCTGTTGTGACGTCATATCACGTGGTGCGCCGATGTAGGTCAAGTGGTAGCTACGCGGCCACGCGCGGCGCAGCAAGGAAGAGCTCAGTTGTGCGGCTAGTATGCTTCGCATAAAAAAAAAGAAGAGAGAAAGACGCGCGCAGCAACAGCCACCGTCCACCACCTAAGCGATGGCGGGTGCAATGACGGCCTGCAACAGGTAAAAATCTGGGGTGGTGGTAACAACTTTTATTGCCACGAAATGAAAGGAATTATTTCGGGCTGGGGCGAGTCTAGGGTGGCCTCCAGTCGGGAGCGACCTCTTGAGCTCGCGTGACGAGGGCCAGTTGCGTAGTTTTCCTTGGGCTGGCCAACAGCTTGTCCCATTCCTCCGCTGAGGGAGCTGGCAAGAGTGTCTTTGGAGGGGGATTGCTGGCGCATTCCCACAGTATATGGTCTTGAGTGGCCTGCGTCCCGTCACCGCAGTGCCGGCATGCAGGGTTGAATTCTCCGTTTGTAATTAACGATAGTCGGTAGGGGCTAAGAATGGCCTTTGTTTGTAGGCGTCTGAGTGTCGTGGCTTGCGCCCGGTCGAGGTCGGGGTGAGGGGCGGGGTACGTGCATCTTAGCTCGCGATAAAAGTTTGTTACCTCCGCGTATGTGCGCGGTGCCTCCACAGGCGCGTCCGTTCCCGATAGATCTCCCGTCTCCCGGTTGGTTAAGCCTCGGGCTAGACGGTCGACCCCTTCGTTTCCGGAGTTACCCGCGTGAGCCGGAACCCATACGAGATTGATGTTGTGATTGAGAGATCGGTTGCGCAGAATTCGCGCCGCGAGTGCGCTTACAGAATTTTTGGCGAAATTTTGAACGGCGCTTTTTGAGTCGCTTAGAATAGTTTTGGTGTGGGGATCCGCGATGGCCAGTGCGATAGCTACTTCCTCTGCCTCGCATATGGAGCTAGCATGAAATGTTATAGCGTTAATGAAGGTTGACTTTGGAGTGGCCATACATGCCACGTATGCTCCGTTTTTGATGTGCTGAGCTGCATCCACGTACACTGCTTGTGGATCGTCCTCGTACTGTTTCTCAAGGGTCTGTGCCCTTGTCTTCCTGCGGGCATCATGTCTACCTGGTAGCATGTTTTTGGCTATTGGTTTAACAACTAGTCTACTAGTTATGTCAGCCGATAAATGGGATGTTGCGCACACCTCCTCAGTGGGGTGGATGTGGAGCTTGTCGAGAATTACGCGTCCCGCAAGGCTGCGTGACAGGCGGGTCACTTGTGCTGTCTTATGGGCTTCAATTAGTTCAGATAGTGTGTTAAAAATTCCTAACTGCAGTAGTCGATCTGAGTTAGCGTATACTGGTAAACTAAGGGCCGCTTTGTATGCTGTTCTAATTATGCTATTAAGTGCATGTTCGTCCCTACGACGCAGATGATAGTACGGGCAAGCGTACATGATTCTGCTTATCATAAAGGCTTGGATAATCCTGCACAGGTCGGCTTCTCTCATACCCCTGCGACGTGTGGCAATGCGTCTCACCAGCCCACCTATCTGGTGCGCCGTGACGCGTAGCCGGCGTATAGCTTCTGTGTTCTGCGTATTATTCTGAATCAACATTCCGAGAACTCTGATCGTGGCTACCGGGGGTATCGGATGGTTGTCAATGTGTAACTGGATAGGTTCTCGAGAATCTGGCTTTACCTGTGAAGCTTGTTTGTTCCTTATAACTAATAGTTCTGATTTAGCCGGTGAACAGGTAAGGCCGTTTTCCTGCACATAAGACTGTACCGTGTCGATAGCTCGTTGTAATGAATCTGTAATATCTCCATCGGAGCCAGAATTGGTCCATATGGTGATGTCGTCGGCGTATATGGAATGATGTATGTGTGGGATATCATCTAACAGACGCGGGAGGCCGCTCATAACGATGTTGAAGAGAAAAGGTGAAAGTACGGCGCCTTGCGGTGTTCCTCTCGTCCCTAGTGTAATTTTGTCGCTAACTTTGTCAACGAAATGGAGCGTAGCCGTACGCGCATTCAGAAAGGCAGCGATGTAGTCGTATGTCCGTTTGCCTACGTGTAACTGTGAGAGGTGATTGAGGATGGAAGCGTGTGACACATTGTCGAAGGCCTTACTCACATCGAGTCCCAGGATGGTTCGCGTGGCTCTTATGCGATTTGTATCTAGAATGTCTTGTTGAATTTGCCACATAATGTCCTGAGTCGAAAGACCTGCTCAAAACCCAATCATGGACGGGGGAAACGTGCCTTCCGCATCGGTGTGCATAAGGAGCCTGTTTAAGACAACGTGTTCCATTACCTTCCCGAGACATGACGTTAGCGAGATTGGGCGGAGGTTCCCCATCTCGAGTCTTTTGCCCGGTTTAGGTATGAAAATAATTTTAGCGTGCTTCCATTCCTCAGGGACGCTGCCCTCTGTCCAGTACCTGTTGAAGAGGTCTGTAAGAGCCTCTACTGACTGGTCTTCTAAATTGCGCAACATCTTATTGGTGATGCAATCTTCCCCCGGTGCCGAGGTGGTGTTAATTTTGTTAAGAGCAGCCCTAATCTCTGCTACGGTAAAGACGCTATCCATGCGAGGATTATCCAATCCTGAGTACCCATCTGGCGTGGGTATATCCTGGGAGGTGTTAATGTATTTATCTTTTAAAGTGGTCATGAGCTCTTCGTCGGTGCCTTGGAAAGATTGCGAGATCCTATGTAGGTTCTTGTGGGAATCTGCCTTAGTTCTCGTAGGGTCCAGTAAATGTCTAAGTAAAAACCACGTGTTCTTGTTGCCCAGTTGCCCATTAAGGCGGTCGCAAGTCTGATGCCACTGTTCTCGGCTAAGTTCCCACGAGTAAGCCTCGATTTCCTTTTCAAGCTGGGTTAGCCGAATTTTTAAACGTCGGTTATGCTTATTTTTACGCCATCGAGCATGGATACTTCCTTGTGCTTCAATCATGTGCACTAGCTTAGCGTCCGGACTGGGGCTGCTGTCCTCAAGGGCAACAGTTTTTGAAGTGTTTGCGGCGTCTTGCAACAGACGCTCCGTCCATTGTCTTAAATCTACTATACTTTCCGCTGGCCTTTGCGAGCGGACATATCTAAAGGCGTCCCAGTTCGTGTGCTTCACTTCCTGGCGACGCATTTTGCAATGCGTAGCTCGGAAAGTGGTACATAGTACATAGTGGTCGCTTCCTATGTTTGTATTTAGGTTTTCCCATCTCGCATCGGGGATATTTCTGGCAAAGGTAAGGTCAGGGCACGTATCCCTGGTTACACTGTTACCAATGCGCGTAGGTTTATCAGGGTCGACGAGTAAGGTATGCCCTAGCGCCTGGGCTGTCTCCCATAATTTAGTTCCCTTTCTACTGTTAACTGAGTAGCCCCATTCTGCATGGGGTGCGTTAAAGTCTCCAACAGTCAGCAACATTCCATTATGAGCGGCTACATGCGCCTTACGGAAGAGTGTGGCTATTTTCGTGCTGTTGTCTTTAGGTGGACTATATACGTTTAGAATGTAAAGGGGAGATTCTGTTCGTTTGTTCGGCAGGATTTGTATAAATGTATGAGAGACCTCCGGTATTTCCAAATCTAATTGGTTTGCAGTTAGATTACGGTGTACAAGTGTAGCTGTGATCGGCCGGCACTCAGCCGACACTTTCTCATTGTATGCTGTATACCCTGCAAGCTTTACTTCTGTATTCGTCTCTTGAAGTGCTATGACTACCGGCCTGTTTGTTTGGGCCAAAACTGCATATTCCAGAGCCTTGCGCTTGGCTCGGAATCCCCTGCAGTTCCATTGCCACACTATAACAGGTGTACTAGCCATCGCGTATCGGGTAAGGTTCCGCTCGCGCGGGTTGCAATACGCTGGGTCGGAGAATGCTGCTGGGGGACGGACGCGCCGAAGCACCGTCAGCTGGGCGTGAGAATGCTGTGTTGGCGGGAGGCAAAGAGCCTGCATTTGGCGTTGGAGATATCAGATTGCTAGGGGATGCTAGTGCGTTAACCCTGGTTGTAAGCGTGTCGAGTTTAGCTAGGACAGTTTCGAAAGTAGTCGGAAACTTTTCCATTGTGTCAGTTACTTTGTTAAGCTGTGGTATTAATTTCTGGATAGTTTCTTCCACCTTGGCTAGTCTTTGGTCTATTTTTGCAAATCTCTCTTCATAATTACTCTCTAAGTCATCTGTATCTGGCCGAGGTACCGAAGGGGCCTTTCGTTTGTTGCGGCGGTTTTGATCTACTTCCATGTCCTCATTGCGGCTGACTTCAAGGCGAGCGCAAGCCACAGACGACTGTTCATTTTTTGATTGCGCATTTGCAGTTTCTAGCTGTTTGATTTTTGCGTTAGACTGAGCTAACTGTTGTTGCAGTTGTCGGACTAACTCTGCCAGCTCCCTTACCTGTGGGTCGGGTGCTCGGCGTTGCTTGTCTGTAAGTGGAGTCTTCCATGCCAAATGTTTGGCAGGTCTTCCTTCTTCTCCGGAGTTGGAGTTGATCCGCGAGCTGCGTCTCTGGGACGATGACCTGCTCCTATCTCTGCTCCCACTGCGTCCACGTAGAGGGGGAAAAGAGTCATCTCTTGGTTCCTGCAGCTGAAGTGGTGGACTTGTGGCGAGGTCAGTTGGGGGACTGCTGCTTTGCAGTGGCGGGAGTTCGCTTTGGAACGCGTTCGCTTTCTCTCTCGCTGCCTCGCTCCATTGGTCGCGTGCTGCCACCGCTGGCGGTGACGCCATTTCACGAAGGCGGGACCACGGATTTCGTTGACGTCACGAGACATGTCAATCAAATGAAAGCGAACGCGTTCGGTCGCTGTGTGTGGAACTCGGTAAGTGACGTTCGCTTCAGCGCGAGAATCATGCCGTACGTGCCCCCCGTCGCCGCGCTGTTGTTCGCAGTGCTCAGCGAATGTGATCGGTGGCTTCGGCGGTCGCGCGCACATGACGATCCTTTCGACATGCCTGACGATGCCTTCCGAAGGCCCTTCACACTGTCGAAGGGGCTTGTACGCGGGATATGCGAAGAGCTAAAACCCCACCTTGGCCCAACGAGGAAAGGCGCGCTTACAACAGAGCGGAAAGTACTCTGCGCGCTGCGGTTCTTCGCTACCGGAGGCTTCCAGGTGGCAGTCGCCGGTGAGCCGGACAAGTTTGGCCGTCGCTCAGGCAATCGTGCGTGTCGGCACGGAGAAAAACTGGGTGTCGTTTCCTCCGACTCCCGAGGAGAAGACCCGCGCCAAGGCAGAGCAACCGAGATGGGACCGCCCAGCAAAGCCGATTGGCTGTTCTCTGCCCCCAGCGTTCATCCCATTCTTCTCCCCCAATGCCTACGTCAAATTGACGTCACGGCAAAGCCTAATCTCGTATAAAGAGGTTACAGAGCACTATAAACTAAGCAGAAGGGTCTATCCGCCGCCATACCGTTCCCTCGGAAACGGGGAGGCAATTGCATGGAGGAGGCTACAAGGGGGCAATCATATTAGTCCCTTTTGGGTATATGCAACAATTTCAAAAGATGAAAATGATCGACATTGCATAACATGTGGGAGATGGGGCACTCTAGATCATATTATTTGGGAATGTAACAACAGCCCAGGAGCTAAAGAAAATATAGATAGAGACGCCTGGGAGACCCTGCTGCGAAGCGAGGACCCCGCTCAGCAGCAGCAAGCCATCCGCCTGGCGGCTGAGGCCGTGAAGCAACAATATATATTCACCAGACCTTAGTTCGCGAGGCTCCTGAGTAAGGCTCCATCAGGCCTGCGTGCCGGGGAGTCCGAAACGGAGCTTCTTCTCGGTGGAAATAAAGGTTTTTCAACAACAACAACACCGTTCCAAAGCGAACTCTTCCGTGGATTCGGCCCCTGGTGGCTGGCTAGCGCCCGCCGCAAGCGGCGTTGACCTACCATCCCAGTCACGTAGAGCCAGGAACAGCCACCCTCCGTGCGATGTTGTTGCTGTTGTTGTGGCTGTAGGAAAAAGTAAAAGAAAATGCACGGGCCTGCTACTGGCTCTGTAGCTGAGCCACCTCCACTGTTGTGGCTGTAGGAAGAAGGAAAAGAAAATGAACGGGCCTGCTACTGGCTCTGTAGCTGAGCCACCTCCACTGTTGTGGCTGTAGGAAGAAGGAAAAGAAAATGCACGGGCCTGCTACTGGCTCTGTAGCTGAGCCACCTCCACTGTTGTGGCTGTAGGAAGAAGGAAAAGAAAATGCACGGGCCTGCTACTGGCTCTGTAGCTGAGCCACCTCCGCTGCCTCGTGCAGACAGAAGAGAAAATAGAGAAGAAAAGGAAGGGGGAGAGAAAGACGCGCGTCGCAACAACAGCCGTCGTCCACCACCGAAACGGTGGCGGGTGCAATGACGGCCTACAACAAATAAAAATTATGCGGCAGGCTAGCCCCCGCCGCAGGCGGCGGTTACCTATCTGTCCCAGCCCATCAGGGGAGTACCTTTTCCACCTCCTCGTGCAGACAGAAGAGAACATAGAGAAGAAAGAAAAGGAAGAGGGAGAGAAAGACGCGCGCCGCAACAACAGCCGTCGTCGGCCACCGAAACGGCGGCGGGTGCAATGACGGCCTACAACAGATGAAAATTATGTTGCAGGCTAGCCGCCGCCGCAAGCGGCGGTGACCTACCTGTCCCAGCCCCATCACGGGAGTACGTACCAGGGCCCTATTGAGGGACCTCCTCGCGATGTCCAGGTGGTCGAAATTACTCCGTAGCCCTCCGCTACGGCTTCTCTTTCTCTCTCTTTCCACTTTCGCTCCCACTTTCGCTCCCTTTCCTTACGGCGCGATTATGTGCCCACAGAAACAAGTGTGACAGATACTGCGTCGCAATTCTTCCTATTTAGGAGTGACGTTCTGGTATTGCAAAAAATGTATTATTTTCTTTGAAAGTTGCGACTGAAATTGCGCAACCGCTATATGTTCAGCGTTCAATATTGTGCAATTCCACTTCGCTTGCCTATTTTGTCATGCGCTTGCAAACCATGTTGGGTACGGCGTCTTGCCCTTCCTGTGAACCAATTATTGACTGTTTAGGTGGTGGACGACGGCTGCTGTTGCGGCGCCCGTCTTTCTCTCCCTCTTCTTTTTTCTTTCTTGCCTATTTTCTCTTCTGTCCCTGCCCCGCCGGGGTGGTGCAGTGGTAAGACGCCCGACTACTGTGCCGGAGTACCCGGGTTCGAACCCGACCTCGGCGGCCAGCGAAACGAAGAGGGGTCCGTGTGCTGTGCGATGTCAGCGCACGTTAAAGATCCCCAGGTGGTCGAAATTACGCCGTAGCCCTCCACTACGCCTCCTCTTTCTCTCTTTCCACTTTCACTCCCACCTTCCTCTCTTCCCTTACGGCGCGGTTGAGGCGTCCACAGAAATCAAGTGAGACAGTTACCTACCTTTCCCTTCCTATAAATCAATCAATCAATCTCTTCTGTCCGCACTAGGCAGCGGAGGTGGCTCAGCTGCAGAGGCAGTAGCAGGCTCGTGCATTTTCTTTTCCTTCTTCCTACAGCCACAACAACAACCAATTATTATAATTATAATTATTATTACAACGCCGGTAAACTTTGATGCGTTCGATAGAACGCAGGTTGTGTTCGATGCAACGCTCGGTCGTCTGTAGCCAAAGCTTTCGTTCCACATTCGTTTCAGCAGCGCTCAGCAGCGTTTAACCTTTGATTTTTCCCCCCAGTTATTTCAATTTATTAATTGATCGATTACACACTCTAAATTTGGTTAATTAGCATCGTCAAGTTCTGGCTTTTCATTCCGAGCATTTTGACACCTTTGAGCGCCTTTTCGAATTTTTGTCGTTTATTTAATTTGTAGCTTTTTCCCCTGGCTGCACCGAGAGCGTGGCCAGCGCGCAGTCGCGCTCGAAGAAAAACATTGCGCCCGGCAATGGCTCGTGGATGCATATCTGGCTACTCGGTTTCGGCCTAGATCAGAGTTGGTCGTGTGGAGGGAAACACTGTGTGCAAAATATGGTAATATTCATGAGCCTTGTCTCAACATTGGGTGGAAAAATTTAGCATCCATAACTTTTCAGAACTCTTCGGGCTCAATTAAATGAGCTGTGCGCAGATTTTGAGGTCTCATTATTCGACCTCCGCTTTAAGAAACATTGCTCAATCTCACCTTTGTAGGTTAGTATCTGCGTGCTTCCGTGGACAACATTTATGTTGTGGGCGTCTTGCTTTCGGGTAGCACACTCACTAGCATTTTAATGGCAAGAGTTGAAACTTTGATGTCTACATTTAGGACTTCATTTTGCGTAGTCATGACATTGCTACATTCAATCAATGTTAATTGTATTTTATACCAGAGTAAATTGGACACATTCATATTTTCACTTACTGTGTGCTTTTTTCCTCGAAAGCGGGAATTTATTTCCGAAAGCAAAATAGCGAAAGATGCCAACAGATTATGTTGCGGTCATTAGCGCCAGTGCGAAATATGCTGAAGCCAATAACCACAGTACAAATGCTGAGACGAACAGCGCCATTGCTAGTGGCCTCAGCAGCAGTTAGGGTGAGCGACTGCCCAGTCGCGGCGACCTCTTTCGATGTAAGTGACAAGAAAAGCACCCGTGTGTTGTAAGATGTCAATGTACGTTAAATAGCCACAGTTGATGCAAATTTCCGTAGCCCCCCACTACGGCTTCAGTTATAGCCCAGGTCTCTTTTGGACGTTAACCGTTGAAACCCAAATCAAACCAGTAGCCACATTGAGCTCGTACAGGCCAATGGCGTGTTGAATTGTTTAATTAACCGTTTTCGGCAGTCATTTGGTATGAGCGCAACGTTCAAGGTACACAGCCACAATCGCAAACAACCTTAAATGCTTTGAGCAACTGACTGTGACGATGTCACTATTAAAATAGATTGAATTGGTCTTGAGTTACCGAAAGACGCTGTAACTGCCTGGCTTCTGGGTTGACGCCTCAACCTCGTTTTGAGCGCAGGGAGAGATGACAGGTTGAAAGGACGGAAGATTTAAAGAGGGCGTCGTAATGGCGAGCTCCGAATTATTGTCCTCCCACCCACGTCCTTCTTTTGGGCTGTTTAGACGAGACAACGAGGATCACCCCTGGAAGTTGGATTTAAAAATGTTCCAAACTAGATTGTGACCGATCGGTGACGGCGACACCTGCATTTCTTACAAAAGATTTATTTCTGGTGAGAGTGGTCTCCTTGGGAGACCACTTCGATTCCTCCCAAGTATCCCATATATACGGATGCCTTTTGCATTGTTCTCCTATACAGAGGCCGAGCCAGAAAAAAGTAGCGGCAGGAGGGCTAACTCGACATTATGACCGACTGGCTGCCCTGCTCGCAATGAGAAGAATATGGGGAAAAGAAAGAAAACTCAGTCAACCAAAATATAATGTTTGAGTATAAAAGGGTGGCAGGAAAAGTATGCACCCATGTACGTTGCTAGTTTGGTAAAGCGAGAGCACACGTGTATAAACCACAGGTCTAAAGCACAGTCTTTGGAAAGTCGAAACAGTTATGTCAGGCTCTTCTTTCGCGGTGCGATTTGACATAAACATAAGCGTGCACGGTTGATGAAGCGTGATGAGTTGTGGCAGGGGAGCAGCGTACCAGCGCTTGTTGAAAGCTTTGCTTGTGATAGCGGCATCTGATAAGAGAAAAGATGAACCTTCCGTGTCCAGCACGGGCGGGCCTGATAGACCTACGGAAATGCGTACCTTCTTCATGTAAGCTATTAGCATCTGATAATAATGTTCGCGACGTCCATAGAAGAAATCTTAAAACGGTCCACATACAAAAAATTGTGAGACAACGCGCGTTTGAGAAGCATGAATACTGCAGTCTGCCTCCATAGAAGCACCCTTAACAATGTACAGTACTCACGGATTGAAATAGGACACTCGGAGAGCGTGGCCGTCGCTGCATGCAGCGCCGCCCGTGGATGCTCATGGAACCAAGGTGCTGCATTGTGGTATAGCGCGAGGGGGAGAACATCTAAAAAGCAGAACTGCTCCTTCCGGTCGCCAATAAGCCGGCCTGTTGTTTACCACACTGCCTTGCATGCAGCGACGGCCACGCGCTCCGAGTGTCCTATTTCAATCCGTGAGTACTGTACATACTTCAGGGTTGTTACGCCGTCCCAAACCAGCAATTTGAACTCAAACTATTGCTATTGCAACTCCGGCCTAGACGCCGTAGTATTTACAGGCGACAGCAGATAACGATATTTCTTATCGTCCATCACACAAGAAGGTACAGTGCCTCCGCGTGTTATCACGCTAGGCTTAGTCACTTTCTTCCCGTCGAACCACAGGCCACGTCGAACAAGAACACTCAAGAAGCGCGCTGAAGTCTTTTCAGGGAAGTCCCCCCACCGGATTCCGTCGTCCTTCTGTGCCGACTTGAGTTTCACTCGTAGTCCTTCTACATCGAAGCACCATGAGCAGTGCCAGCCAGCGTTGAAGTCCACGTTCTGGCCTAATGTCCAATCCTCGAGCTCTCCTCCGTAGAGTTCTTCGGAGTTGGCCGGGATGTCCTCCCGGCGCAGGCGAGACGCATCGTTGCGAAGCACTCGCGACAGAAAGCGCATCGTGCACACAGAGAGCACTTGCACGTGCTCCTGCACGTGCTGCCAGAAGAAGCCGTACAGAGTCCAACGCAACCTCAAAAACATGGGCTCACCGAAGCCCTCGTGCGTTTTCAAGTACGCCAGCGGTCCCGCTCTTGGTATCTCGTCGGCATCGGTCAGAACGAACAGGTCATCGTCCCTGAGTCCTGAAAGTTGTTTCTTGGCCTGTCGCCAAAGGA
Source organism: Amblyomma maculatum (assembly GCF_055883805.1). NCBI lineage: Eukaryota > Metazoa > Arthropoda > Arachnida > Ixodida > Ixodidae > Amblyomma > Amblyomma maculatum. The sequence continues at coordinate 112,662,781 of NC_139345.1, read as the reverse complement.
AAGTCCTCTGATAACCATCGGCGAACCAGCCATCTTCCCGACCTTTCTTCGGAAAATGGTCGAGGAAGACGTGAACGATCTTGTCCTGGTAGGGCGCAAGGAAACCTTTCTGAAGCTCGGGAAGAAGGTGCAATGGCTTGGGCTCACCCCTAGCACTGTAGTTGGACTCACAGACGACAAACACGTCGACTACGTCATACAGTTCCCTCAGCCGCACTTCTAAGAGGTATAGCTCATGATTTATGTTGATCGCATTGACGATACGCCGAGGAAGGTTGCTCCTGCGATGTACTTTCTTGTTGGTCCAACGACGCCTAAACCGCTTGGACGAACTGATGGCTTCAGGTAAACTGCAATCGTCCGAGGACCACCCCGGTCTGCAGGTGCAGGAGCCTTGGCTTGCGCGAAGTTTGGTACCCAGTTTAAAGCAAGTATTGTTGCCCACGACCTCGAAAAACGACAAAGAGTCCCTGTCTCCGATTTTGTATCTTGGATGCAAATGGGGATCATAGTCTTTGAAACGGTACTTTGAACTTGGTTGCCGAGATGCAGATCTTTGGGACAGCTCCAATGGAATTGTGACCTGAAACGACAATGGCAGTAATTCAGTTAGTAAAATTGCTTATTTATTTAAACACTTCGATCTCGCAAATAATCACTATACGAATTAATCACCTGAAAGTACAAGAAATCACAGCAGTTATGTGAGTCAGTGAAATAAGCACGTAGTACAGGCCAGGTAACTTCACATGACAGCCGCACGAAAGACCCATACGGCTTTTACAAATGGTGATCCCAAAAAGAGAGTGACTGCGTACCTGCAGCGCCTGCTGTCCCGTTCGCACGACGGGCGCTGTCCCGCCTCCGACCTGCGCCCGATGGATGCGCGCCACGAGAAATCCACTTGCAAGCAGGGCCAGCGCCAGCAGCCGGGCCCGGCGGTACGAGGCAGTCGCCATGGTATTCACGGGGAGCCATGCCACGAGTCCGGCCACAGCTCAGCACCACGCTTCTGCCACTTTCCTGCGTCGAGTGCATGGGCAAGATTAAATTTTATCCCTGAAACAGCAGGCTGATGATTATGCCGCATCGATGCCGTATCCAGTTCTAGCCTGTGACATCGAACAAACGTGCTGAGTCAGCTGAAGGGCCAAGAAAAAAAAAAAGTAGCCACTGGAATAACAATTTGCACCCGTGTGGCAGAAATAAGGGAGCATCTGTGGCTCGTCATCTACTATGGTTTGCTAGCGGCAGGCGGCAACGGGTCACGGAGACAAAACTGAGACGCTTCCTCGTTCTCCATGCGTCACGCTTCAACGGCCTCACTCCGTCAAGGCGCCTCGGTTTTTTCGCACTAAGAAAGTCCGCATTTCTCTCCATCGCTAGGGGCTCCTTACGGGCCTCTCTTGTCACCTCTGGAGTTCTTCCGCATTCGCAGAGAACAGACTGCCACCTCCTCCGATACAACGCAGTTTCCTGGACACCTAGACGCACGCTCACAACCGGGCCCGGCCGAGATACGACCTGTAGACAAGAAGCAGCCGAGTATTCTGCGCGGAACGCGGACCTGGATGGATGGAAAGATGTTTCAAAGCGACGCATACTTAACCACAGTGCGCTCGTGAAAGTGGATGTACGTGAACGCAATAGAAAAAGCGAGAAGATTGAAACAACGATAGAAAAATGAAAGGAACGAAAGCGTAGAGAGAAGAAATAAGGTGAAAAAAAGACAGGGAGAGATGGAATGATAGAAGCAAAAAGAGGAGGGAGGACTGACAAGGGCTTGTTCGCGACTTACGGCGGGAGGTCCTTCGCGCCTCGGGGCGGTTGAAAAGCCCTGAGGCGACGCGCAGCCAGCAGCTGAAGGGTCGGGTCATTGTGAACGTCGTCCGCGGCGGGCGTGCTTCGCTCAGAAAAAGACGACCGTGGTTAGCGTGGGACGCCATGCGTGTCGCGGGTCGTCCGACAGGCGCGCCTTGGCTCCTCCTGCTGATGTGGAGCGTCGGATCAAGCCCCTGAGGCCTCGTACGCACGCGCATCGGACGTCCGGTCACTTACTGGCATCTGGGCCACACGCCGGGGGAGCGCGCCTAACAGACCGCGGACACGTGCGGACGGCACAACGGCGTGTGGCCTCATTTCGTTATTCCTTTCTCTCAATAGCAAGGTAAGTGAAAGCCGGAAATGAACTACTGCGTCTGCTGTAGTACATAGCGCAGTAGTGTAGTACTGCTGTAGTACATAGTACAAGTATACCTGACGCCTCGTTGTTTCTCAAATATTTGCCGAAAGTTGGAACGAGGCAGAGAACAAAACGAACACGAAACATTCTCATTAACGCAAATAAAGAAAATTATAGGAGGGACAAATACAGAACTTTCAAAGATGTGTGCTACATTCTCATCCGAAGCAGCATCAAGGAGCGCATGCATGTATGACGTTTGTTCTTCTTTTGCACTCTTCGCAGTTTCACCTCCAAGGTGGTTGTTTTGCCGGCCGCTCCGTTGGCAATAAGCGAAGCAACTGTTCTTTTTCTTAAGTTCAAAGAAACTCGCTTCAAGGCGAAGTAAAGCTGTGTTGCTGGTCGGGGAGGCAAGGACGCAGCGTGCACCACTGCCTGGGCTCAAGCCTTCCCCGCTTTCTCCATCACCGCGGAACGTGGTAATCCCCACATAAACGTAACGTTTTTCATTAGAATTGCAGTCTTTGACAACAGCCAGACCTCTGCCAGGTTTAGCCTCGTAAAACTTTCTGCCCACGCCACCGCGCGCAGGCGATTGTGATGCACTATGACGGCGTGCATTCGTGAACTAGGGACTTTCCTAAGCAGCACGGCTCGTCTTTCAGGTCGCTGCGACTCGAGAGTGTGCAGACGACGGCGTGTTGTTAACAGCAGTGGTATAATCAGTTATCTTCCTAACTTCAAGACGATATGAAGCATTGAATTTTCTGCGAACCAATAACTGCACATCGTGAACTATTTCCAACAGTCCGTGGCCATCGGCCTGTTGGCACAGAACCCGCTGGACCTCTTCCCAAAGTGGGGGGAATGCATGGAGATGGAAACACGTTACGCCGCCATCTTCCGAGCCCCGCTTTGTTTCGCGCTGTGGGAGGGCGCGAAAATGGAACAGCTGAACGATGCGTCGCCTTGTGCCACGGCGAAGGTCGTCCGGTGTGGAAGCCGGTCGCGACGGCGTTGAACTCGCTGACCCGCGAAGAAGACCCTGCCTTTCTTCTTGGCGGTGCTACACGCGTGCCCCTCGGTGTACCTTCGGCCCGCGCGTGGTCAGCTCGTGGTCGGCGCACGCGTGCGTGCGCGTCATGTCTGATGTGCCCATTGTCCGCTAACTGGCCGCTGCTGCCCCCGACGAAGCCTTTGTCGCCGCATCCGCACCATGCACACGCGTACAAACACGCGCGCGCACGGACAGCGAGAGATATATGGCGGGACAAGGTTCATCACTCCTAATGAGCTGGAAAATCTCGTAAGCCCCGATTCGTTCAGCTTGGAAGTGCAGTTGGAAGTTGCAGGTGCCAGCGCTCATTCTGACATTTCAATGCGGCTGAACGCGCGGGTTGATTCTGAATGAGTGCTGCAGAAAAACGAGCCCGAATGCTTGTTGTTTGTAGTCGAAAGAGCGATATAGTTGTTTATCCGCTAATGAAAGCACTCTGTATGCAATGAGTTGCTGGCTCAACGAGCATTCTTTATGATTGCGGAGATAACGAAATTTTGGCAGTTTGATTAGCTGCAAATTGTCATTGTCTGATGCTGCCTATGGCGGGTATGAAGATCACTAATGATCCGGAGGGAAAGCTACCTGGTCATAACATTTATTTTTGCGCTGTAAGTACTGAATACGAATTCACACTGCACAAGGTAACTTCGCAGTGCATTGCGGGCACCCGAGCGATGTGTGGCTTGATCACCTGATGGGTTAAGCACAAAATGTTCTCCCGAAGCCAATGTACATGGCATATTTTTATCCCTCGGAAATGGATGCGTTTTATAGTGGCGATTTAGGTAGACGGCGGAGTATAATCAACGCCTCGTGTTTTATTTGCTATTAAAGATGCCGATGAGTTATTCCACCTCGCGGGCAAAGAAACAGACGTTGCGTCGACATCCGAATGCAACCAGGTTTCGTGTTCGAGGCAGTTGCAGCGGAGTATAATCAACACCTCGTGTTTTATTTGCTATTAAAGATGCCGATGAGTTATTCCACCTCGCGGTCAAAGAAACAGACGTTGCGTCGACATCCGAATGCAACCAGGTTTCGTGTTCGAGGCAGTTGCAGCGGTAACTTTTGCAACAGAAGGCATGTTATCTTTTGGCGATATGCATCTGCAGCTCCATATTCAGAGACAGCCGCTCTGATGAGAGAGAAATTGATCTAATGAAAAGAAAAGTGGACAGATCGGCCGGTGGTAGAAACCCTGGCCTGCTACTCCCCATTGGGGAAGAAGAAAAAGGAATAAAGGAGGTTAAGGGGCGAATGGAGGGTGACGATGGGATCGTACAGTGAGAATATTTGTGGTGGTAGATACTATAAAGGACTGACCGAGGGGATACCTTCACACTCAGCCTGCGATACTAATGCAAAGGTGCGATTCGACACCATAGGTCATCTTTTAGTGCGCTAAAACTGAAACGCCTCTCATTTCGCCGACGTATGTTCGTTTGTTCAGTCCTCCTAACCAGCTTCCCCCTGGCAGGTGATTGACAGGTGTCATGTCGCGGTTGGCAGTGATTGCTCGGAGGTTTGCGTCACGCTATGAGATTACATGACATGACAACTGGCATGAACTGGCAAGTTGGGCAGCATTTTTGAGATTGGAATCTCTCTCATCGGACGTTTGAAGTCAAGCAGGCGCATTCGGATATGGCTTGGTTAAAGTGGGCCTTATATTTCTGTCAGGAGGTCTTTCAGATGGAGCTTTCTGTTAATTAATGACTTTTAACGACGAAATGGTTCGATGGAACAACGTATAAACTAGTTCCGTGGCGATACATCGTAACTTTTCTACGTAGTTAAGCTCAACAACAACACAGGATGACAGAGATAAAAAGCCCGCGGCGTTTTGCGCACAGGCAGGACTGTATTCGATCCGGGCACGTCGGGCTGTGTACTTTTTGTGCAGAAATAGCGCAGGGGCAATCGCTTCCACTTGATATGCGACCGTGCATGCGTTTGCGATACGAAGCAAGCTGGACAGGAGATGAATGAGCGCGAAATTATCGACCTGTTGGTTTCTAGCTGCACTACTACATGAATGCAACAGCCCTCACAGGTTTCCTGAATATCGATTGATGATCAATAAAAAAAATGGTACTCTAATGGTACAGCCTTCCATTCACCACATGTCCTTGCAGTTTATATAATAACGCTTATATTATAAGAAAGCAGCGGTCTTCGTGCCGCTTTTCAAAATATTCTGCATCGTGGCAACAATGCCGTTTGCGATATTTTTGTAGCGACAGTGTACGTTCAGTAGACAAGCTCTATATTACGAGGGCACTCTCTATAGAAATGTGCGGCATATAACTTGAATATATTAGGTTATAGAGAGCGCAATGCACCCTTAAATGAAAGGAGGGCAAGGTCATTCTGAATTCGGATAATATAGTGTAAATAGTCTGATGATTCCATTTTACACGGGCCTCTCCAGCAATCGGAATACAGATTACGATAAATTATTTGACTCAGTCGAAACCTTGACAGTCGTGCAAGAATTGCGTAGTCAGGGTGTAAAAGAGGCTTGTGCAGACGTCCCACAATGACATCTATAGATGTTCCCCACCGACTATAATTCTTCGCAGGGAAGTGATGATATTTAAGGACGGGCTTGGTGGATCAGGTTTATTAGAGACTTGAATCCCGGGTCGCACACCGAAGCGAATCAGTGAGGAATGATGATGGATTCTCTCTGAAGGTGAAGCAGAACGTGCACCCGTGTGAAAGATGAAGCGTCATACAGCGCTCACAATATGCAGATCAAAAAGGGCTTCGGGTTACAATATATCTGATACTCAGCGTGTTTACCGGTGGTATTCTTGACTGGGAAGAATTACGGCTAAAATTGAACGAATCATGCCTTGTATACTGTATATTTTGCTCATGACATTGCCTGGCTAAGTAAGTCACGGGACGAATTGCAATAGAGGGCCAAGGCACGCAAAGAAAAACTGTAGGCATAGAATGAGTAAACTGGAGTAATGTTGATTACTTATGGATGGAAACAGCTCGTTGCGAGAGGCGGCGAAGAATTAGAAGTGGTAAAGGAATACGTTTACTAAGGTCATGTAGCGACCACACATCCTGACCATAATGCTGAAATAACTAGCAGAATAAGAATGGGGCGTAGTGCATTCGGCATGTACTCATAACAAATAGAAGCCTACGAATATCCGTCAAGACGGCAGTATATTCATATTGTCACGTCCTAGCCAAAGGACAGGACGATGACAGCGACCACAGGTCAGCAGGGCGGCAGTAGGAACCAGTTCGACGGCGGGGATACCCAGAGCACCGAACAGATCACCCGCATCAGCGTCTTGTTGTTGTTGTTGTTGTTGTTGTTCTCCTCTAATGTGATGGCACATACCCACACAGGGGGATAGCGTCTTCTTTTTTTTCACGGAACGCTCGCACTTCCTCTTCTTCTACTACACTGCCTCCCTCCGAAAAGAAGCATCGTCCCAATGCTAAACACAAAATGAATTAACCGCCGCGCAGAAGCACACATGGTCTCGGAATGTTTGCTAATTGGAAGGAAGGGTTCTCGGGGATCACTGGTAATACGGCTTAAGCCGCACTACGTGCACAATTTCGGGACGCGAGGAACGGCGTGAGGACGGTTGCGTTACACAGGGCAGCACCTCGTAATTAAGTTCACCGATACGACGGACAACTCTGTACGGCCCGAAATACCGCTTCATGAGTTTTTCTGAAAGCCCTCGACGGCGAACCGGTGTCCACACCCACACCTTGTTTCCAGGACGGAAATTGACGTCACGTCTCCGGAGGTTGTAGTGACGAGCATCGGTACGCTGTTGCTGTCGTATGTGGAGTCTGGCCAGTTGCCAAGCCTCCTCCGCGCGTTCGCATACTAGCCGGGCATCAGCTACGTCGCCTGGCGGTGCGTGAGGCAGCATAGCGTCAAGTATGGTGGTGACCTGCCTTCCTCGCAATAGCTGGAAAGGGGACATACGGGTGGTCTCCTGGACTGCGGTATTATAGGCGAACGTGACATATATTCCCAGTTCCGATGGTCGACGTCCAAGTACATGGCGATCATATCGGCTATAGTTCTGTTGAGTCTCTCCGTCAGTCCATTAGTTTGCGGATGATAAGCTGTGGTTCGGCGGTGGCTGGTGCAGCTTAGGCGCAAGATCTCCTGAGTGAGTTGCGCCACAAACGCGGCGCCACGTATCAGAAACGTGGTGGTCGAACGAAAGGGTTCAACCACTGAGTGCAGTTCAGGGTAACAGGCTAGATTGCAAGGGTAGACAAGCACAGCAGGGAGAGGCAGAAAGTCAGGTGGGCGGATGAGATTGGGAAATGGCGTTTCCTAACTATTTGTTGGTACTGTATGCTGCTGTATTTCTCAGACATAGTCTGTTACTCCTTTGTCATTTAGTTCAAAGCATCCAACTTGGATACAAAGTTTGACTCGGTGATAAGCTGCCTGCCGCGGTCTCAGGGCAAGGTGAATTGTAGGAATATGGGAGATGCCTTCGTACTAGCGAACTATAGTAATAGGCACGCGATGGTTATGAATGCATTAAATATGACGATTATCGAAATTCTATATGAGACTTCATCCCGAATCCATCATTTATGGCAAGCATCGCTTTCCCGTCTGCACACAAGGAAGTATAATTTCTTTCAAAATATGAGTTATATAGGTCAGGACTTTTATCTTAGCCGATGTAGACGACAAAGGATGCTTGAATGCATAATTTTCTGCTTTTCAAGTTTATTTCGGCTTTATTCTTGAAAAACTAACGTCACTTTCTCTCTTCTGCACTCGATCACCATGTATTCGTGACAAATTTAGCTGCAACGCGGACATCTGTAGACTTACTTTTTGATCCAGTATGCCGCCGCTCCAGTTTACCACACCTCACGCGCGATGATTACATGGTGTATATAGGCGTCTTCGCGTGAGTTTCCGCTTAACGTGCAGCCTGTAATAAGGAAGAGTGGTGGAGTGCGAGCTACAGCTACAGCAATCGCACGGATCTACAATGCGGCTACAAGCCACTCCCGCGTGCTCTCCATCGAGTGCCAGTGTATCAGTCTATCCCAGATACATGGTCTAACGGCGCTCAGGCTTCCTCAACCCATGCTATGCATTATGCCCGGCAGTATAAAGGAACCTATGCAGTTCGCTCGCCGAACTTGTTCCTTTCCTTGCAGCAATGTGGGACACGGTGCAGACAAGAACATTTACATGCACGCATTGTAACGGAGATGGGCGATGATCTAGCGTGTTACTTCTTTGCTTCCGCCAGGGGAATCCCATTTTTTTTTCTTCTCTTCATTCTGACCATGTCTAAGAAGGTTGCGCTAGAGGATTTTGTGCGGGAACACTAAGAAGCAGCACAGGACAAAACAGCAAGCGTGAGAACAGTACATAAAAAACAGCACATAAAAACATAAGTAGACAAAAACAGCCCAGGTAAAAATATAACAAAAAAAAGCACACGAACAAAATTACATATTGTTTCCTACTATTAGTTAGAGGAAAAGGTGGCGGCGCTATACTTGCTGATGTCATGTGCCTATTTACATTTTTAGCACTTCTAATGAACATTTTATTCAACGATTGTTTATCCCGGATATTTGAATTTTGTATAAAACTTCACCCCTTATGTAATGCCACCTCATGGTGGGGAACCTTTAAGGTCCATCATGTGGACGCTCCCAGCATCATCTGGTGCAGAGCAGTCGGACTTTTTAGAACGCATACAGTGGCATTACTGAGCTGTCCGCCATTCGAAAAACGTTGTTTCTTCTTTCATACGTGCACCAATATACAGTTCCAGTGAAGAGAGGATATATGGGCTGCTCTTCGGTAGATTTCCGCGGTTGATTATGCAGTTTATTTCTGAACTGTCGTCTACATGTTCCATCTTAGCCTGGGTCAGAAATGGTTGCACGCAACAGTAGCTACTGTGGTCGTTGGTGGCGCATGAAGCAAAAAATATGTTTAGAAGCGCGAGGTACTTCTACAAGGGACAGTTACGTTACCCGCATATTTCGGAGCATGGTGGTGGCAGCGCATTGCATTCAGAATTAAATGACTTAATTCATAGTGTATCGCTTATAACGTGTCATATCGTCCGGTTAACGCGTCCGCATCCGACTTCCCTACGATCCGGGGTACTCGAAGATAATAACACGCACAGTTAAGCTGCCACCACAGTGAAAATCAATACATCCATATTAACCCGGCAAGGTGTGCTGGAGAGTGGAAGCAAAATCAAAGAAATAAAAGCAAGTGGAAGTTCGGTCTCTTGATTTTCTCGGTTGCCCAGGCTTTGCTTGAATGATACAGAAAAAATACATAATGAGAACCAAGCCAGAAATGATTGCATAATCACTAGTTCTCCCATGCGCATTCTTTAAGCTATACGCTGCACCGTATTAACCTGCACTGTTTTGTAGTCAATAAGGGGGCAATTATTCATTGTGATATTGTTTATGCTGAATTTTCTGTGTGACGTTTTTTTCGCTGCGGTGCTTTCTTCATATGTAATTTCATTGCTGTGCTCTTTTTCGAGCGCTGTTTTGATGCCTGCAGTTTTGTAGTGTGCAGTTAGCAGCCCCTAGCTGTCAGAATACGATCGGTGCATGGCGTGGTAAATGGCGAACACTCCCCCCCCCCCCCCTCCCCCCTATTAAAACTGAACAATGAAATGGGAAATCCTTAAATACTGTACGAATTACAGCCGATAATACTTATTGATAAAACTTGTTGCCAGGCTAACCTGTTTTTGATCGAGAATACAGCCGATAAGTGTTATAAATATTTTACCGTGAGTTCTGAATGATTGCAACAAGTTAGGAGCATAATATACTAGATAACCCATATATGAATTTAAAGGATTGTTTGAAACCTGATGAACTGTTTGTTTCGCGCTAAACTGCTTTTTACAGTACACTGGTGTAAACTTCATTTTGATATATATATATATATGTATATAGCGACCATCGGTTATACTCTCTTCGCATTATATATAATATATAATATATATATATATATATATATATATATATATATATATATATATATATATATATATATATATATATATATATATATATATATATATATATATATATACATACATATAATGCCCAGGCCCATTTCTCCCATGATAATTCCTCCTCCCATGATTAGTCATATATATATATATATATATATATATATGAATGAATGAATGAATGAATGAATGAATGAACGAACGAACGAACGAACGAACAAACGTAGTCACGAAGCCCGCTCGGAGGTTTCAACAATGTTGCTCCTGAAATGAAGAGGTTGCTTGAGCATCGTGATGTATACGGCAGCCTGCAGCTTTGCATTTCGTTCAGGGCATTTCTCTTGATAATGAGTGCTTTGTAACACGTTGCACTATAGGGCGTGCTTTTCTCAGAGAGCCCCCGTTATGTGAACAATGGACACTCACAGATAGAAGGCCTTGCATGTGGCTACTCGTGCGTGCGGCTAGGCAGGCAGCATTATGTCCAGGAAAACGACGCGACCTGCAGACTTCAAATTATACGCATAATAAGGTCGGAGCACGGTCTGTCGCACTCTGACAGCGAGCGAATTAGAGGGCCACGCTGCCTCGTTTAATTTGCGGCCTGTGGTTGCGCTCGAGCACGCGATCGCAAGCAAATCTAATTCCATGACTGCGTGCTGCTTTCCCTGTGCTTCGCCACTTCCTCACGATGATTCTAGAGCGACGACTTCCTCACACCATTTGATGCTTAGCTCTTAACGTGCAGCGGCTCCCGCCAAACTGCTCTCAATGGGTGCAACTATTTCTAATCGAAACTGCAAACACCAATAGAAGAAAAGAAATAGGTAGAAATTAAACAGCGCACTGCTCGCTACGTGAATGCTCCCGCTGGTCCGATGCTGTGCATTTCTTGAGCTCCATTTATATTAGGAAGCCCTGTGGTCAAAGCATTTCACTTGCTAATCAATGCATTTCGTTAATCGAGCCTTTAAGTAACGACGCTGCGGTAGATCGGTAAACGCACTTGAAAGACAGAGACCATATGTAGAAGCTGTCACATATACACATTGTAGACTGCTGTTAACAATGTGAACGGTTCGGAGATATTCGTCGACAATATTTCACCTTGTTTACTCCCGCAACTAGACGATGCGACATATGGTCTACTGCAGCACTCGCGAAGTGGCATGAAGACATTCGCGCCGATAAATCCATCGTAAATCACTTGCTTCCGCCGCACACACTGGACCGCAGCGACGGGCTTTAGCCCACATATTTTCCCTTAGTGGGTAGGTGCTATACGTTCCTATATTTCCTATATTTTTTACAGTGAACTTATTAGTGCTACCCAGTACTATATTCTCCATAAAGAAATAAATTAAATTCCATTAAGGAAAGGTGTCAAGTAAGGAGGCACGATCTCTCTAGGGATATTCGCTACCTGTTTACAGAAGGTATTGACGAGTGCTTGAGGTTACGAGTGAATCGAGAATATCTTAATAATCTGCAGCTTGCTGACCACGCTGTTTCGATAAGCAACTAAGAGGACAAATTACGAAGCGTGATTGATGGATGATCTAGACAGACAAAACGGATCGGAGGATCAAGAATTGATATGCGGAAAACTAATGTTTCACATTCACAGAGAGGAACGGTAGTTTACGATTGGTAGCGAGGAGCTAAAAGTGGTAAAGGAATACTATACTTCAAGAACTTAGTGACTGCACATCCCGACTTAGGGAAATATCTGGAAGAATAGCAAAGAGATGGAACGCATGTGACAGGTATTTTAATATCGCGGATTAATGCTTTGCTACGAGACATGCTTGAATCATCGACTCAAAGTCTCCAAGGCAAATGTTAGGGTTTAAATATGAATACAGTTTTCTGTTTTCCTGTCCCCGGTCCTAAGCGAACTCATCGCCCATGTTTGATCGCAGTCTACCAGTATCTACTCCCAAGAGCAAATAATGTAACAGCTGTATATTCCCGGTACTCACTTATGTGGCAGAAATGGTATGGAATATGGAATGTGTGGTATATGGTTTATGGTGTTTAAAGTCCGGAAGCAGTCACTGTGGGTGCACTCATGCACTGAGTGCATGACAGACACTTGGGGACTAACGAAAAGGGTTCAATTTAAATTGAGGTCAACGCTATAAGCGATCTGGTCGATATAAAAAAAAAGAAAAGAAAAAAGGACATGGACATGCATGACATGTATGGCGAAGTCAAGACAACCGATTATGGCTAAGCGCTGTGGACTGGATTTCAAGAGAAAGTAAACGCAGTAGGAGTTGGCATAATACTAAGCAGGTGGATGAGATTAAGAAGTTTTCGGTGACAAGGTGGGTGCAGATGACATAGGACCTTTGCTTGGAAATGGGTGTAGCCAGGCCGGATGATAATATTATAGACTCGCCTATGGCATGAATGGCTGCGTTGGCGTAGACGTTCTGTGGCCACCTGTCGTCCTATGTATGCACAACGCACGCGACATGAAGTCACTACCACGTGACGTGATGGAAGTGAACAGCAGCTATCCTAGTGAGCTCTGTGCAGATGTTGGTGCAGTCTCTTGATTTGCCCAGAACTAGCAACAGCACGCAGTGCAAAAGCAGGCAGCTGTGCAGGTTAGACGCACTAATGAGGAAGTGCTTTTTTTTTTCGTTCTTTTTTTAACGGTGTAAGCCTGAAAGTTACAAGGAAGTTAAATGATGTGACGTTTGTCATGCGCTTGAACCAGTACGCGTTCTTTTATTTGACTTTAGCCTGCACTACATCTGAATTGCTATCTTATTTAAAGCTGTTTTTTTTGATGCCACGTGGACGTCCTATAATCACGAAAGGATCCTTTTCTTCGGACTGGCCTATTTTCACTGAAGGTAATGAAACAAGAAAGTTTGAGAGCAACAAGAAATAGATAACTTGGCGCCCTGGAGCTCGCACGTCTCAAAGACGTGCTTGCCACGATCGATTCCTGCACTTTGCCCGTCGGCCAGTTATCGTCGTTGGTTTCCTTCGTTATTGCAGACAGGTGCAGCGAAATTGCTCTAGGCACTTTCGGTCTTGTGAAACAGGGTTATCTTCAAATAGGGCAATGCTTAACCGAAATAAATAAAATAATCCCAAACTTCACTCACATGCTGGGAGTGAAACCAGCAGCTGAAGGGCTGTGAATAATTTTACAGAAATCGAATCAAATCAGGCCAGGTAGAGATTGCCGATAACTCTCCTTTTCATACATAGGCAATTATACCTCGCTCCGGTCACCGCTAACCGCTAAGCAACAGGAAACCTTGAGAGCGAGGGTGCATGCACGGTTTTTATGATGACAGATTTCGTGTTTATGTTGCACAATGATTCACTAGTGTTTAGACATGTGCGGAACACACGCAACACATTTGGTTTAAACCTCCGGGACTAAAGTTTAAGCACTCACCCCATCTGCTTAAAGTATCACATATTAACGTTGTCCACTTTGTAACCTCTTTTGCCTTGATTTTAGTGCATTATACAGCATGCAGCATGCATGTAGAAACTTAGATGCTGAGGACATAGGCAGCTTTATCATCCTGGCGCACTCACACATTGTCGTCATTGGTGCTGCCAAGGAATTCAGCCGCCTCGAAAGAGGGGCAATTTTAAATGAAGTTATGAGCATCGATAACACTTTTATACGGCGGAAAGAGACCCGACAATATCTGAAGCTGTGTGCTGTGGTCTAGAGGAAAGGCGCTCATTTAATCCGCAGAAAGCGCAAGAAATCGCCACCTCTGTCTCTCGCTCCGAGACGCGTGCTGCAAGTCCTTGAATGATCGGCTCAAAGTCTCCGCAGCAAGCTTTATGACCAAAATAAAAGAAAATAATAATGTTTTCTATTTTCTGTTTTCCCGTTCTCAAGTGAGCACCGCTTGGCATCGCCCCTATCTGATCTCGCAACGTCATTAGCACTTCGTCTTGGCTCAGAACTCCGCAAACGCGTAAAATGCCGCGCCTATACGCTTCACTCCGAGTTGGTATTTCTCCCATTCATTCCTGCTGGATGCCCGTGGGCGCGCGCGCAGCGCTGCACTTGATAACCGCACGTATAAGGAGTCTTATTCGAGCACATTGTATAAAGTTCTTATCGTGATTTCAATCTTCGGCGCCGCGATTAATACAAGAAGGCGAGAGAGATCGTTAAAAAGAAAACGCCGCTCTGGGTCGGCCACCAATCGGTACTAGCCGAGAAAAATGAAATTCTGCTCTCGTTTTGACATTCGACGCACATTCGTGCGCGGCGCTAAACACACTGCGCTCATATTACCGAAAATTGATAATGCATTCTGGGCACATGCCCGTTTGCGTGAGCGCATGGTGCGTGTGAGCCCTTGCGACGTACAAGGCGTACAGGCGCTTATACACACGCGCTGGCATCCGCGGCGGCCCCCATCTCTCGAGACGGAGCGCACTCGAAAGGCTGAAGTAGGGCGCGGCCACTCGGACCCCTGGGAACTGAGCTCTCGCCGCGTCGGGGCTAATTTGGGCCTAGCCCCTGCCCGCGCGGCGGCCGCTTTTTCAATGGCCTCCGGGCTGCAAACGAGGCCGCTTCTTTCTCGTTCTTCATTCACTCCTTGCTGTGATTTATAGCGGCGCCCGCGGGAGGATGGCGAAAGCCAATCATGCGCGCGCCTGTATCGGCTCGTATCAATTCTATGCAGGCCGGCTAATGACGCGGAAGAGTGCCGTTGAGATGATGACGGAGCAGGGAGCACTTTTATGTGCATACTTAACTACGGCAATTCTTTGTTCTTTTTTCGTCTATAGCGAAGTGCTCGCTCAAACGAACAAGCCCTTGTATATGCAGTGAAACAAGGTGGAGTTTTTCTTGGTCTGTAGCAATCTGCTCACTTATGCGAACAAGCCTACTAAGCAAGGCGGCTGGCGTTTTACTATTTATTCTTCATTGTAATGCTCTACACGCATCTCGTTAGCATTAATGTGATATATATGCGGCATTAGAAAACAGGGCTGCGTCGTTCCACATAACGAAACCGGTAACAACGAGGAAGTTAAAAAAGGAAAGGGAGTCACTGAGGAGTGTCGCAAGCTATACCGTTGAAGAAAGGCAAGGAATTGTTTCATAACTGCGACACTAAATTGAGCAGAAAATGAAGCTCAAATGAGCATGCATCCGAACGGCGCCCCTGCTTTGCTGCTATAGGGTTCGACGCAATCATCTAGCTCTGCAAACGAAGGGCTCTTATGCTATCGCGTAGATGCCTTAACACGTATCAAACTGACAAAACGTCGACGTCGCGTGGCGGCAGTGTAAGCACAGCTCGACACACGCGCTCGGTAAAAGTGCATTCCTGAAAACGTGCACCTCCCTTTCTCTTTGTTGATCTCTTTTTTTGTTTTGCTTCCGTTGTCAGCTGTTATTTCAGTTCTCAGAAGGGAAAGGGAGGACAGACACCGCCCTCTCTTATAGCAGTTTCAAGCGTGGTGAACTGTGCGGTACCGATTCCGCGTGCTCTGGCAGTCGGCAAATTTGCACACAATGGGTCGTCGTGACGCAGGGAGCGACGTCCTTGCTTTCGCCCGTGCCGCCGCTTTCCTGCCGCTCCGGACTTCGAGCACGTTCGCCCCAAACGCTGCGTCGCGTTTCCTCTCCAGGTGTGAGCGGTTATTACGAACTGGGGCAGCTCGCGAAAGGGGTGTGCCAACCGCGAGTCGCCGCCAAGCGAGACCTTTTTCCGCTCGATGGCTTTCCGTTGCAGGCTGTTAGCACCCCGACAACCTACTACTTCCCTCTACACGCTCTCTCTCTGTAAACTGCAGCCAGTGACCGGCAGTGCCAGTTCAGTGGCGTATGAAATCGTCCAGTTCAATGGGGACGGAGAAAGTCTTCGAAAAGTTGTGCTCTTCGCTGTCACATGAGAACTATGCGGTTTAAATAGTCCCGATGGTATGGGCTAAGTTGTGGCTGGCTTCTTACTGACTGATAATGCAGTATTATTAATTGACTGAAACTGCTCCGGACACAGAGAACACGAATGGGCATTGGTTCCAGTTATAATTAATGTATATACGTGAAGAGCACTCGTTTCAGACCCTGGCCCCATTGAACCAGCAACAAATGCACTGTATATATATCTATTGTATTCTACCACTCCCCTCTTAAATGCCCTCGGGCCTTGAGGGTAAAATAAATGAAATGAAATGCTGACACACGCAGTAAGCGAGTCAGCTGTTCCAGACATAAGGAACATGAAGCGGCAACATAGATATATGATGCAAACAGAAAATGCTCCAAGGAACAAAAAGGTGAAATGGAATTTCTGTACAAACGGAAAGCATGAAGAGTGATCTGCTTTGCTCTCTCCTTTGATCTGTATACG
Organism: Amblyomma maculatum; assembly: GCF_055883805.1. Classification (NCBI taxonomy): domain Eukaryota; kingdom Metazoa; phylum Arthropoda; class Arachnida; order Ixodida; family Ixodidae; genus Amblyomma; species Amblyomma maculatum. Next base: position 112,646,140 of record NC_139345.1, on the reverse strand, counting down.
CAGTGTGATCATTAGCTCAGTTGTTTTTATACGGGTCTCAACCGCTATTGTACGGCCAGCTGCTCCTCCCAATGCACAAGATGGCCATGCAAATAGTATATATGTATGTCGTGACGAAGTCAATGCGTGCGTTAGGTGCCTGTGTTTCGAACACCCGGCTGACTCAGATCGCACAAGCCTGCATCATCTGTGCGGTGACTGCGTAATGCGAATGAAGATCGCCTAGTGTGTCCTGCACGCATGTGACCCAGTGTCAAGAAAGAATCGAATAGCCTTAGCAAGAAACCGGTCGTGAGTGTTCAATAATAATTGCGGTTCTCCTCCACTTTGTCTGCGTGGGCAGTAATTTCGCCCCACAACTCATTGCACCTCGTCTTCGAACTACCCCAGCTGCGACCTTGCTCCCTGGAAAAATGCACCTGTGCACGAACGAGCGTCCAGATTGCAGCCTTCCGGCGCGAGTGACCCTGAAGTTCGGCAACGATAGAATCCTGCCTCCAAAGTATTTCCCCCTCCGCGCGCCCAGTAAGATCCAGTCTGAATGCGCAAAGGTTAAGGTTGCAAGGTATGCATGCAGACATCTTTAGCTGCATTATCCGTCTTTATTGCCTTGCTGTCATCTCAGAGGGCATTGTGCAAAGACAAATATACACGAACCGCTTTCTCTGTGCATTCTAGCGCAGTGATTACCCATGTAGCTTCGTTCCTCCGCTTGTTATAACGCATTCGTGTTGGCCCTCCTGTTCTGAACCGCCAGGGAGGCTCAGCGCAGCGTTAATGCATCTTGCTGATCAGGATGAGATTGGTAGTTACGAATCTCGAACGCATGGTGAATACCTTTTACTCAAGGAGAATCTATCGGCAAGATGATCCTCACAACCTTTGGCACGTGGCAATACGTAAAAAAAAAAAGAAAAAAAAAAAGGCATAGGGCAGTCAAAAACATCTATTACGATTTCTTTGTTTATTTATAAAAATAGTAAGATCAAAGCACCTTGCTGTATTCTTTCCTTTGTGCACATGTAGACCTGGCACAAAGTCTTTTTGCAAAGCTCTGATGTTTCTAGAACAATAAATCTGCATTGTGCAAAGGTGGAAACCTCTAGTAATCGTGGCTTTGCATGCTTCTCGCGAGTGTTACTTTTTACAGTCTAAGATTCAATTTGTCTAGCCACTCTTTAACTACGAATCTGCGGCACGTAAGCAGCCTGCAGGATTGGATGGCTCGCCTGTGTTTACTGTCAAATTTGAAAGCCCCCCCCCCCCCCCCCCCCCCCTCCCCCCTTCGGGGGAAAATAAAGTGCAAGTTCTATGGAAATGGTTTGGACATGTTCTTGAAATAGAATGCATGGTTTTTGCGTTGTGTTCGTCCCGCCGCTGCGTATGGCAGCAAGTCAAGCGCTGCACCGATACCCGGCAATCCTGGACAAGGGCATGTTTTCAAAGGGAAGTGATTTTAAACGTAATTTATTGCAGATCGTAAAATGGTGCCGTAATGCAGATCCCTCTTCGGAGTTGCCAAAATGTTCCCCATTGGTTCTCTATGGCAGTCTTATCTATTCGGTGAACACGCAGGACAAGCATCAGTATGCACCGGAAGGTTAGGTCATTGCCATTAATATGCCCGTAACAGTCCCTTATAGTATCTAACGGTATACGTTGCGTCGCAAATAAAAGGGACGTCCAAAGAAGCTGGACTAGGCTCGTAAAACGGTTTACAGTTACGATAATGTCTCCTCTTCCTCGTTCAGAAACACTCGAGGACAAGAGTGGAGAGGATGGGGTAACTCATCTAAACCTCACG
>NC_139345.1:112619845-112644236 GCF_055883805.1 Amblyomma maculatum | reverse complement strand
AACATGATAGACATATAACATGATAACATATAACATGATAGACTACCGCCGGAAATAGGACACTGGGCCGAGCCAAATCTGAAGAAACTGTGCAGGGATTACGTGAAGAATGCTGCTGTCCAAATTGTACTGTCGAAGAATGGCATTGTAGAAGTCCGCACAATGCCGAGAGATGAGGTACGTTCCGTTGTTCCTGTTAGACCAGCTGAAGATAGCCGTACAGAGAGAGAGAGAGAGAGAGAGAGAGAGAGAGACTGTTTAGAAGCACGTAGTCGACGCAGAGAACCGCAGAAAACACATTGTTCGCGTATTCACCTAGTCGCCTTAACACTCATGGATGAGGCTAAGACCGCAGTGGCCTTATAACACCACATATGAGCCTCGCATGCACACCGCGAGACAATGGGCCGCCCCACCCCGCGCGTGCTGCCTTGGAGCGCAGCCGCAGCGGGGGTACTTAGCGGAGCCGATCAACGCTCCCCCCACTGGCGAGCGCATTAGCCTACTTGCAAGGCCAGCCTTACAATGAGCTCGGCTGCCAGGGGAAGGCCATTGTTCTCCGGTGGCGCCGATTTAAAACGCAGTAGCCGACAGACGCGTCATCAACGCGGGACCGGTAGGCGCTCTGCGGCTCCGTTTGGTCGCTTCTGTTCGCTTTGTTGACCTGCAGATGAGGCGAGTAATGCCGGCTGCGTATGTACCACGCAAGCGCGTAACAGGCGTCGTAACAAATGGACTGGGACACTTGTATAAGGTCTTACAGGCGAACATCTTGGCGCAGCGCTGCAGTTGTTCGGTCTCACTGAGTTGGCGCCAGCGAAGCAGTGCTCTGTTCGGAGAATTTTTTTTTCCCTTTATGCGCGAAAAAGCCCCGGCTACCTTAATGAGCGAACGCACAAGCAACAGCGGACCATTAGTTGAAGCCTAAATTACGTTTACTGCTATGTTCGCGGTGTTAGAGATGGGAAGCAAGTTGACTGCAAGGGCTCTCGAGAGCTGCAAGAGAGGTCTGTGTTTGTTTACATTATTCTCCTTATATTTTCTGAAGTATAAGGAAAGTAACTGTTGCGCATTGCCTTTGGACGACTCAAACATGTTTTCAAGGTGCGGTTGAGGTATCAGCATAGAAGTGGTACAGTTGCTGCGCACCTCTTTCCTCTCTTCAAGACTACTTGTAATTTTTTTTTTTTTGTTGTTGTTGATAAACGATTAAAGAATTGAAAATATATTTACAATCCTTGTCTGTAGATGAGAGATATATTTTAACCGAAATCAAGAAGAAATGGGCACGAACGGGGCATGTTATGCCAAGGCAAGATAACCGATAAATCCATAAGGATTCCTGGATTTCGTGAAAAAGGTAAGAGCAGCAGGAGGCGACAGAAAGTTAGGTGGGCTGATTAGTTTTTGAAGTTTACGCAAATAAGATGGCCACAACGCGTATAGTATCGGGCTAATTGGAGATATGGAGCTATATGGGAGAGGCCTTTACCCTGCGGTGGGTATATATAGTTAGGCGGTTGCTGCTGATGGCGATGAATGACCATTGATCGTTTAGCGCTTTCCTTCTTCCTTTATTTTCGCTGCCACCTTCATTCTTCTTTCGCTTCCACCTGGGTTGGAATTCGGCCTCGGCGCCCGCGTTTCAATGCAGGTGAGTAACTATACCACTTTCCTCTCTTAATTTACGGCGCGGGTGAGGCGCGCAACGAATAGTGAGACAGTTACGCCCTGCCCTTTATTTCGTCTAAACCTAGTTTCATTATTTAGAAAGATTGGATAGCACTCAGGCATTCCTGCAAATTGGTAATATACGCATAACACAGATTATACTCGTAATTTTCCTTTTTGTATCAAGAAAAACAACGTTTATTTTTTAAGATGTCGAGATTTTTTGACAAGAAATTTCTTTCGAGGCTGGGGGCTCCCGGCTAGCGCTTTACGACTCTGTCCTTGCGCTGACGACGGTCACACTTACCTAGACAGTCCGGTTCGTGCTCCTTCTCTACAGTTTGTCGACCCCGAATAGAAACAAGAAGGGAGAGACAGTTCCACTAAAACAACCACTGCCGAAGAGTGGCTCCCTGGCCTTCTCTCTCTCTCTCTCTCTCTCTCTCTCTCTCTCTCTCTCTCTCTCTCTCTCTCTGTTTTTATGTCATACCACGGGACCAATGCATGTGCCCGCGGCTGCGCTGGCGTCTTCGTTCACGTAACTGCGTTTCCGGTAGCCTGTCGGCTTCATTTCTTCTTTTACCATCTTTTCTGTCTTCCCGCGTTCGGGAATTGTTTGTCTTTACTTTCCTACCCCCTCGCCGCTGCAGCACTCCTCGGTTGCCTCGGGGCCAAGCGTTGATCCGCGCAGGAGCCGGTTTGGGCCCAGATGAGAAATAAAGCACAGTTAGGGAAGACGCAGTGGCGGTGAGAGACACTGGCGCGACTCGTCCCCCTCGGTGCTTGGTGCCGCGCGGCGCACGCCTGAACTTGACCTGGGAGCCGCGACGGCCGCTGACCGGCCGTGGCGCAGCAGAAGCCGCCTCGCTCCTCGACGAGGGAGCTGGCTTACTTACCGGGTAGGTAAAACGTACAGAGCCGGTGTTTCTAGCCCTATGCGGAGCTGCCTCGCATCTATGCAGACATGAGACAAGGGTGAATGAAGGAGAGAGTGAAAGGAGGAGAGAAAGATGGGCCCTAGTGGAGGGGATGACACTAAAGTCATTGATATTGGGCAGAGGGGGTTCGGAACAATTTTGATTACCTTACGATTTTAACGTGCGCTGAGGGATGGCAGAGTGCGCAATAAGAGGCATAAAATTGACGGATTACACCTTTATTCTCTATCTGATTCAGCATGAAAATTCATCTAGTCGTGTGATGCTCAAGCTGGGAAAAATTTGGATAAAGGCTATGAACTTCCAAGATTTCGTCACTAGTGGTGCTTGGTTCGAAATAACGTAAACAAATCTGGTGTATTTTCTTTTTTTTTTTTGAGTATGATGATAACAGTAATATTAATTTGCCTAATTCCGATAATTTCTGTGCGCCTAAGAACAATGACATTCCACGCAAGTATGCCGGAGCAGGCAGCAGGTGTCCTGCATACTTGTCAGTTGACACTTTGACCTACTTTGAAAAAATACATTGGAAAATACATTTTATATAATCATGTTAGCGATGCATGTATACTCGATCAACTTAAATAAAAATTTCCACACTTTTATTCTCTGTATTACGGATGACATGCTGCGAATTTTGTAATTAAATAATTTTTTTTTTATTTTTAGGCACCACGAGCATATATAGCTAATAACAGTGCGACGATTCAGCCTTCAAATTTCAATTATATCATTTTCGCCCCGGTTAGAACCAAGTTATCTGAAAATGCTGTTGTCGACAGACTGCGTCCGAGTGATAGCCTGCCACCGCGGTCAGTAAGAGGATGAGAGAGGGGGAGCACGAGAGCGCGGTGGTTTTAAGGCGAAAGCCTTACTAGCCCCATCACGCGAATATCCATCCGGAGTTTTGTTGTTATTGTCAACGAGGAAGGAAACCCATAAGGATGGCCCCGTGGCGTACAGTATCACTAACGGACCTTCAACTGACGCCAGATTTCAACTCTTTCGTATTAACACTGTGACGCAGCCTTTCTTCGCGGAGTATTCACCGTGGTGTCTCATGCCACTTCACTTCCCATTTTACCATGCATCTGCTAGACAAGTTGTAGGCTATCCTGCGATAGGGGTTCTAACCGACGACATATGTACCATGTACGCCTTAGTCACCTCACCACGCCACGTGACCTAGCGCAGCGAGCACGGTCAGAGGAAGAGTGGAGAGGAAACCGTCAAAGCAGCAGAACGAGTATGGGCACGGTCACATTGCGGCATTGCTCTACAGGTAACGTGAGGTGAAGCTTCCAGTTATGCTCTCGCCAGTTCCTTAGATCTGCCCTATCTTAATCTTCTTCCTGACTTTGACCGCGCTGCTGATACAAATGGATCGCAACCAATTAACCCGGTATATCGTGTTGTGCCCTTCAATGAGAGCTGGAATCAACTGCCGCTGAAGCAGGAGCAAACACAGAAAGCGCTTGTTAAGTGGGCCTTGGTGGTCACCCCTATACAGGAGTCACACTGCGGTTCATCCGCCACTATCTGCAAACCCTGGCAATTAAATTGTCTCACTCTCTCTCTTACCGGTCATGTGGTGATGCGCGCCACAAAAGGAAGTGTCGGGAGCGGCCAGTCACGGCAATGCATTGCGCGAGTTAGATTTCACCTTCATAGGCGTCTCTGCTGAATTTTTTTCTTTAGGTTTGGTTTGGTCTGGTAGTGTTTAACATCCCAAAGTGACTAAGGCTACGAGAAAAGCCGTAGCGGAGGGCTCCGGAAATTTAATATGTTAACTATGTGGTGGGAACGGCGATACTCAAGACGTGGTAATAGTAACGTATAGGCGACAGAGCAGTTGCTTGAACGAGAAATTTTAACCGATACTGTGATGGGACAGGGATAAAAAATAAACTGTCTCGGCGAGCTGTTGTATATAAGAGGACTTCACAGAACAAATCACTGACATTGAGATCAAGCGCCCTTCGCTAAGATCTTGATCATGTTTTCTGCCCGTTAGTCCCAATTCGACAGCGATTCAACAAACGTAGGGTACGTCATCACTCCTATTTAGTTCGCTTGTGACTGCCGAACTTTGATTGTACCAACGTGTTCGAGGAAAGGTGTGTCTGTACCGTACGAAATATATGGGCATGGGTAGTGGATAATTCAACGTTGCCATCATTTGCTGTATAAACAAGACAAAATGTTACTCCATAATCGGACTGAGTAACAGGCAATAACTTATCTAGTTTCCGTCGATAACCTACTTTCTTTCTCGGTTTTCCGCAATAAGCAAAAAATCCTGCTGTCTGCCGCTACTGTAGCAAAGGGAGGGGGAGGAGCTTTATTGGTCATGCTGCTTAAATGAAACTTTTTCGCACATTCCTCATGTTCTCGCGAGCACATGGACTAAAATAGGATCAATGAACAAAAAATTAAGCGTGTTCACAAAAAAAAAAAATCAAACTAAACAGTTTACATTATTTTTGCTTGGGTATGTAATGTGGTGGCATAAAACAGAAAACCGTATTGTAAGTTCTTGGCACGCTTTGATTTGAGCTCGATAACTTTTAGCAGGATAATGACATCATTCTATTTCTTTGTAGAGCTAAGTGCCCATTCCACGCCATGAAAAAAGACAGCAGGCCAAAGTAACAAATGCAAAGTCGCTATTGGTAGACCCGAGGGCAACAAATATCAAAACAAACGCTCCACATATTGCACCTGCCGCGGAGCTCAATGGTTTTGGGGCTCGACTACAAAGCCGAGGGACCCGCGGGTTCGACCTCGGTCGCGACGTACGCGTTTCGATCAAGGCGCCCCTGTACTGTGCGATGTAAGCGCGCGCGAGTGGTCTGTAAAGTATGCGGAGCTCTCCACTATGCGGCATCTCTCTTAGCTTGAACCGCTTTAGGACGCTAAACCCACAAAACCTAAACCACAAGCATGCTACACTTATCACTTAAAACTTCGCTAATTGCTTAAGCACAGTCGCTGCTCGCCGAATCTTTTTTCAGTGCTCTAGAGACACGCCCCGTGTGTACATACTGAGCAAAAACCGGAAGGTTAGATTGTTGCAGAGATATAACTTTGAAAAGTTGAGAAGCGCGGAGAGCATGCGCGGAGTTGAAATGGAGTGGCCAGAATCAACCAAGCGACACATCTGATAAGCGAGCATTGCAGACAACAATAATGATCAAGCTTATCACTCAATCAAAACACGTGCTAAATCGAAGTGGTAAAAAAAACAAACAAAACATGCAACTTACACAAATAGCAGTAAATTTTGTTTTTATGGCGAAGCGTCGTATGGCACATAAAGAATAGGCATGACATTATTTTATGCAAAACTAATAACAGCTTGATGGAATGCTCCTTGCTTTTATGTGCCAATTTATGGAAATGAAACTTCGGTTTGAGGAAAGGAGCGGTAACAGTATATAGCTATATAGCTTTTCGATCGACACCTCAGCCATGGCGTGAGGCAAGTGATGAAGGATGGAGTATAGAAGAAGAAAGAAGGAGGCAGATACCGTAGTGGGCGTGCTCTGGAATAATTTAGACCACCTGGACACAAGCGTGCACAGCTAGACATCTCACATCAGACGAGCGCCTTCATGCTGTGTGACGCAAGGGCATGTTATAGATCCTCGACTGATAAACCTGTTTGGTTTGGGTTGCAGGGTTTAACGTCACAACGTGACTCACGCTGTGATGACGCCTCAGTGGAGGGCTTGGGTGAATATCGATATCATGCGAGTCTCCAAAGTGATGAAGGAACGCCCATATCCGAGACATATTAGTGCCGATTGGAGTCCCAGCCGCACTAATCACGATTTATCTGCATGATACTCCCATACATTAACCCCCCCTTTCCCGCATTCTTGGCTTGTACCTGCGTGTTACGACCAAGCATCCGCATTTGCGCGCTCTATTGTTCGCCTGTGGGCATGGATAAGTTTTGTGAATATGTGGTGATGGTCCAATGGCTCTAAGTGAGCCTGTTTCCAGGAATTCTGTTTTTGTAAGCCTGTTTTGCTTTGTGGACAACCTGCAAATGCCAAATTGACCCTGTCAAGAGAACGTCTGGAAAAACACAAAGAAACGTCCCCCTGCGGCAAATAGCAGGAAGTGCTTTCTTTCTTTTGTTCACCCTTCCAGTCGAGAAGTGCTATCCTCCAGTGATGAATGCCTCCTATCCAAAGGAGACGACAGAGTGACATGTTCGCTGACGTGCAGGACAAGAAAGGAGCATGACTCATACGGCCATTAAGTGATTTCCCGGGAATGCAGGAAAGATTTGCAATTGTCGAAAAGGGACAATGTTGGGAGCCCTATGCGGCGCCACGTGCACTCGGGTTTCTGAGAAGTAAAACCCCTTTTCAGAACCAGCCTGTGGTTTCTTTGTTGAAGAATAGAAATGTACCTCCTCTCCTCGCCGTTCCCAAGTTTTTCCCGCCAACAAGTGATCACGCCCAACGAATGAATGCCGGACCAGTCAGTGCTTCAGACCATCAGTGCAGTGATGTGTTCGATTGGATGCCGATACCTGAGGGGCGTGCCCTGGATTTGGTTGGTCAACATCTTCAGAGAGGGGCTGGACATAGGGGGGTTTTAAGGACGCTGCAGAGCACGAAATGTCGCTCTGAGCCCTGGGTAAACGGCTCATCCAAGACGCTTCTCGCTATGAACTCTTAACGCTTGCCATTTTGCTGATGTACCCTTCTTTTTCGTGTAAATAATCTTGTAAATACGTTTTCTCAAAGTGCCAGTAAACCTGCTTGTACATATTTCACCAACTTCGAAGATTCAATCCTACTTCAACCCCGAGTCTCTGCACGCTACCAAGTGAAGGCCGGGTCGACGTAGCCCCAGCGTCACGACAACTGGTGGCAGCGGTGGGATCTGAATCTACAAGCCCCAACACTGGTGGCAGCGGTGGGATCTGAATCTACAAGCCACGACAACTGGTGATCAGCGGTGGGATCTGAATCTACAAGCACAACAACTGGTGACCAGCGTTGGGATCTGAATCTACAAGCCACAACATCTGGTGATTCGAGGTGGATCAGAATCTGCAAGCCACAACATCTGGTGATCGGAGGTGGCATCTCAAGCAACAAGCAGGAGCAACAATCGGCCAACAAGAGAGCAGCTCGGAACATCGATCGCATGTGTGGGTGAGTGCTTGGCTCTTCTTCTGATGTGGACCAGGTTCTAGAACAGGGTTAGATTTTAGAACTGGTAAAAAGTGTTGAAACGCCTTTAGGTTTGGTAGTTTGCACTGTTGTTTTGGAAGTAGCCGACACTCGGAGCGATCATGGACCTACAAAAGCTGCAGAAACCGGACCTGTTGCTATTGTGTGAGGAATTGGGAATTGATACAAGTGGTTTGGCACGAAAACCTTTGATTATAAAGGCAATCACAGATTTGGGAGCCGATGATGAGGAGCTCAGTGAAGCATGGAACCTCATCGCCCAAAAAAAGGAGGAACAGCTCAGACAGCAGAAAGAGCGCGAACGTCAGAGAGAAAAAGAGGAAAGGGAGCACGAACGTGAGAAGCTTGAGAGAGAAGCAAAAAAGCGGGAGCTAGAAATTGAGCTCCGGAAATTAGAAGTAGAGTTGAGCAAGAGGTCGGGCAATTGTCCCCAGCTAGCGGTACCTCTTCTCAACAAGGAGGCAGATTTCAAGATGTCAAAGTACATGCAGCCATATGTGATATCAGGGGATATCGGTCTGTATCTGGGTAACTTTGAGCGAACTTGCGAAGAACTGTCCTTCCAGCGAGACACGTGGTCTCAGAGATTATTGACGGTTCTGCCCTGCGAGGCAGCGGAGGTTGTCGCGCGGCTAAACAAGGAGGACGCGGACAACTACGAGAAGGTCAAAGCTTGCCTTCTGATTTTCGGAGACAGAGAGGTGCAGGCCTTAACACGTTCAAAGGCGCGAGAACTAGCTACACTGCTCATTTCAGAAAAATCAACAGCGGAGGAAACGGCAGTTAAAACAGTGGTAAATGCGGAAAATAGCGGGCCAGAAAACTTTGAGAGCGAGGCATCTCAGATAAGTCAACATGAAAGTGAGCTTGATAAGACACGGAATGAGGACGTTCTTGAAAGTAACCTCTTGCCGCCAGTGTCTAGTAATCTCACGAGACTTTTAAGTGGAACCCGAGAGGACTTAGCTATGGAGCAAGCCAATGATCCCAAGAATAAGCTCGAAGTACAGTGGGAAGGACCTGCTAAAGTCGTTGCAGAGTTTTCTGATACTAACTACGCAGTGAAAATCCCCGATAGGCGTAAAGCAGTGCGCATTTATCATTGCAATCTTATGAAGCCTTATGAGCAGAGGGAAACCATGGTAAATCTAACGTTAAACCTTCCTGAGGAGATTGGGGATAACTTGATTTGCCTCAGCGGAAAAGGAAGCAACGCTCAGGAGCTTCTCAGAAAGACGAAGCAGAGAAGAGAACTAAAGAAATCCCAGCTGTCCGATCTGGGCGAGATAATAACAGAGTTTGAGGCCTGCTTCGTGGACAGGCCAGGCAGAACTGATTTGACTGAGCACGATATTGAGCTGACTTCAGACGTGCCAGTGCGATCAAGGTGCTACCGATTTTCTCCAAGGCAAAGAGAAATTCTGGATAGGGAAGTAACTCGCATGCTGGAATTAGGAGTAATAAAACCCTCGGAAAGCGATTATGCTTCGCCTATGATCTTAGTAGAAGCTCCAGGTAAAGACCCTAGGCCTGTGGTAGACTACCGAAAGCTAAATTCTCTCACCAGGGATCAAGTGTATCCTATTCCGAATATTGAGGAGAGAGTAGAACAGGTCAGTAGAGCGGCATATGTGACTACGCTGGACCTTACTCGAGGATACTGGCAAGTACCGCTCACTGAACGCGCCAGCAGATACGCGGCTTTCGTCACTCCGACGGGCAGCTACCAGCCAACAATGATGAGTTTCGGGCTCAAAAATGCTCCATTTTGTTTTTCCCGACTCATGGATAGGGTTTTAAAGGGGTGTGAAACATTCGCAGTGCCTTACTTAGATGACATTGCGGTTTTTTCCGACTCATGGGCGGACCATATGGTACATCTAAGAGCTGTACTGAGCCTTTTGCGTCAAGCTGGACTAACCGTAAAGGCCGAGAAATGTTGCCTGGCAAGGGCGACCGTGGACTACTTGGGTCACAATGTAGGTGAAGGTTTCAGGAAACCCAGCGAGATTAAGATTTCTGCGGTAGCAGACTACCCGCGGCCGAGCACGAAGACGGAAATTCGAGCATTCCTGGGTCTGACTGGGTACTACAATCACTACATCCCTAACTATTCAGCTTTGGCTAGCCCTCTGACCGACGCTCTCCGCAGGACAGAACCGACAAATGTAGTCTGGGACGAACAAAAGGAAGCCTCCTTCGTAAACCTGAAGGCTGTGCTGATTAGCCGTCCGGTATTGCGAGCTCCAGACTATGACCGAGAATTCACGGTCCAGTGTGATGCCAGTGATCGAGGGTTAGGTGCTGTTCTCTGCCAGAGAGATGACGACGGTAATGAGCACCCCGTGCTCTACTTGAGCAGAAAACTGAGTTCTAGAGAGAGGGCTTATTGCGCGTCAGAGAAAGAATGCGCTTGCATTGTATGGGCCATTCAAAAATTGCAGTGCTATCTTGGAGGGGCCAAATTCACCGTAGAGACGGACCATTGTCCCCTGGCTTGGCTGCAAACTGCGACATCGAAGAACAGTCGCCTTCTCAGGTGGAGCTTGATTTTACAGCAGTACAATTTTGAAATAAGATACAAAAAGGGGAAGTTAAATGGGAATGCGGACGCGCTTAGCCGCTCTTTCTAAGCGGTCCGAGATGTTCCTCACCATGTATCCAAATTGATAATCAGGTTTTTTTTTTTTTCGTGCGCTTGTATATGTGTGGCTATGTAAAGCAGCACGTTTGGTTTTCTAGGAATACGTGGGTCCTGAACGTCTTGAGAGTGGGCTTTTCTCGAACAACAATGGCAGTTTTCTTTTAACCTGGTCTCTTCAGACGGGAGCCGAGTGCTTGCTTCGACATGTGGTTGAGTTTCAGACAGCTCGATTTGGCCTACAACAATCAAGACAACGCGACAAGCAACAGCGAGCTTCAAGCGTTCACGTGCAGGCCATTAAGTCGTCTCTTCATGCAGCAGCTGGGACTGCTGCCCTCCGAGTCTCTTCTGGCGGGGGAGGAGGCTGTTACGACCAAGCATCCGCATTTGCGCGCTCTATTGTTCGCCTGTGGGCATGGATAAGTTTTGTGAATATGTGGTGATGGTCCAATGGCTCTAAGTGAGCCTGTTTCCAGGAATTCTGTTTTTGTAAGCCTGTTTTGCTTTGTGGACAACCTGCAAATGCCAAATTGACCCTGTCAAGAGAACGTCTGGAAAAACACAAAGAAACGTCCCCCTGCGGCAAATAGCAGGAAGTGCTTTCTTTCTTTTGTTCACCCTTCCAGTCGAGAAGTGCTATCCTCCAGTGATGAATGCCTCCTATCCAAAGGAGACGACAGAGTGACATGTTCGCTGACGTGCAGGACAAGAAAGGAGCATGACTCATACGGCCATTAAGTGATTTCCCGGGAATGCAGGAAAGATTTGCAATTGTCGAAAAGGGACAATGTTGGGAGCCCTATGCGGCGCCACGTGCACTCGGGTTTCTGAGAAGTAAAACCCCTTTTCAGAACCAGCCTGTGGTTTCTTTGTTGAAGAATAGAAATGTACCTCCTCTCCTCGCCGTTCCCAAGTTTTTCCCGCCAACAAGTGATCACGCCCAACGAATGAATGCCGGACCAGTCAGTGCTTCAGACCATCAGTGCAGTGATGTGTTCGATTGGATGCCGATACCTGAGGGGCGTGCCCTGGATTTGGTTGGTCAACATCTTCAGAGAGGGGCTGGACATAGGGGGGTTTTAAGGACGCTGCAGAGCACGAAATGTCGCTCTGAGCCCTGGGTAAACGGCTCATCCAAGACGCTTCTCGCTATGAACTCTTAACGCTTGCCATTTTGCTGATGTACCCTTCTTTTTCGTGTAAATAATCTTGTAAATACGTTTTCTCAAAGTGCCAGTAAACCTGCTTGTACATATTTCACCAACTTCGAAGATTCAATCCTACTTCAACCCCGAGTCTCTGCACGCTACCAAGTGAAGGCCGGGTCGACGTAGCCCCAGCGTCACGACACTGCGGAACACGGGGAAAAACGACCTTCCTCTGAAGGCATTAAAACAGTCCACTTACTCCGTCATCGATCTTTTCAGAAGGGTTTCACATTCACGAGCCGCGAAGCAGATAATATCAAGGTACTACATGCCTTTTGTGCTCAGTCGCATTCTCTACCTCTCTGGTGACCTGAAACTCTCATGAGCGGACAAAGATAAAATCAACGCCTTAATATGCATGGCTACTAAGGCAGCGCTCAACCTACCGAAGAACACCAGCATGAGCTTACTCTTAAAATTAGGAATGGACAACACTAACGAAGAACACTACACAAGAACGCTATACAAGAACTATACAAGCCACATAGACACACACAGTGCCTTCGCCTGAGTGGCATGAAAAACATGGCCGATACATGCTGGACACTCTCGAAATTCACATAAGCGCACACGCTAGAGTTAAGCCTCTTGCCTCGCGCCATGCACACAGGTCATAGCCAAAGCTTTCCATAAGTACTGAGACTGTGAAGGATGTCCTATAAGTGGACACCGCGCTTTCTGTATAGACCGTTCGGTACCTGCTGCTCATCATGCATCAGGCTCCCCTTCTCTACTCTCACTCGCTCACTTCCTAGACTCCTCGGAACCCCGGAAGAAACAGATAAATATGATATAACATTATCAATCGCGCAAACCAATGTGGCTTACATAGTGAATTCAAAACGGTGACTTTTAACTTTACCCGCTGGAGCGTCGATCCCCCGCATGGCAAACATGGAGAATGGCCACCTTAAACTCTGACATGCGTACTGAGCTCGTGTGGGTGCTAGCTCTCTGGCAATGCCGTAAATGAGGCTGTCGATAACATTTCCCAAGGACACATTAATTGGAAAAATGGCGACCCCTGTCGGGACTTCTCTAGGAAGTGGGTACAGACTTTTTTTTTTTTTTTCAGCTCACCCAGCAAGCACGCCTTGCCCGTTGACTGTGGAGCCAACTTAGACCATAGGTGGCTTTGCTTCGACACGAAGCCTTCCCACCTCTCACCTGTTACCACAGAGCGTGCAATTAGGGTCGCACGCCACATTAGGAACATCCTATTTGGCTGCTCTGTCGATCTTCTCCCGCTGGGACAGCCCGCATCGGATCATGGAAGTAGTCGGATGCCCTCCATGTGTCGCAGGACCCAGACATCCAACTAAGCTATGTGAACTGGGAGGTCAGTGCCTTGTCACTGCTAAGACACATGCACGTAACCTGAGGGCCATGCGGTGGCCCGGGGCCCTTGAAGGGTGCCAACTCGTTCTCTCAGTACAGTTTTTTCCATCCTCCTCCTCCTCCACTTCGGCATCGGCATATGCTGGAGACTCGCCGTGCGCCGGGAGGTTTCTCTGTCCGGAAACTCTGCTCGAAAAGCCGAGTTGGCGCACATAACTATCCTCTAAGAGGATCAGAGAGTAACCCCCCACAAGCTGGATGGGACTAAAAACAGTTTCATCCACGAGTGCCCATCATCGTGGAAATTCGGGCACCACGAGGCGTTCGCTCGTTCGGGCGAGCGTTAAGCCAAGGTCAACGGGGTCAGTGTGTTCCGCGCGTTGTGGCGTTTCGAACGCCGCCCTCTTCTCTGTACAGCTATTTTCTATCCCAGGAGATGCTTCTCCCTCTGACCCGCTTGTTATATGCGGCCGCGGCCGCCCACAGAAACGGCTTCGAACGACGGAGGCGCTGCAGCGCCGCTTGACTCTGGATTGGGCACGCGCGGCTATTGAGCAGCGTCGGCGCGGGGAACGTTCCTTAAGCGAGCTGCCAGGCTGTCGCCGTAGCCAACTGCGGCACACGCTTCGAGAGATTCCCATCTTCTTCACCGTCGATTTTGCCTTAGCTGGCCGCACGAAACGGTCTCTTTTCTCTTATCTTTTTTTACTTCCACTATAGATTTAATCGCTTGGGTCTTGCAGTTAAGGGCGTAGTATAGGGTTCAATAGGTCAGTCAACCACCTTGGAACGGGCCGACGCGTGTCATTTCGCTTTCTGTCTTTATCTTCCAGGTGAATTTTTTCTTACATGAAGGCTAGCCCTAAGAGATAGATTTGAGGCGGCCCATGAGGTCCATGTGACTGACGCTTCCGTCGTGGGCTATGCGTTTTGAAGTCCCTGTCTGGACAGGGTACCAACAAAAATGATCGAAACATGCGAAGCGTTCATTCGAACCTTTTCCCCTCCACCTCTCTGCCTCCACGAAAAAAAAAAAAAAGATAAATAAAGTTCGAAAACGTAGCTTTGAGAAAAAAAAAATAGCACAGACGATTCCACGCGGTTGTACGGATCCGCAATGTGAAGATCGGCAAAGCCATCGACCTGTTGAAATGGGGAAGGCTCGTGAGTGAAGCACTGTCTCTAAAAGAGCGTTCTTTTCCTCAAACGCGGAAATCAACGTTTCAAACTCGTTTCAGCATTTTGAGCTAGCGAGAGCCTTACGCGCTATTTGTAGACTGTGTAGCGAGGCATACCTATAGTGAAATGGCGCGGCGTTATTTCAAAACGAAGTGCGCCATTTGAAGCGTGCCACTGTGAAGAGAGGAACGCGGCCGCCCTGTAATAAACTTGCTGTTATTAGCAGCCAGATCGCACGACCTCAAAAAAAGCGCCGTTTCCTCTGTGATGGCGGTTACTCATTTAGGTTCCGCGCTGCTTTTCCGCATTCCGCAACCGCAGGTGTGAACGGTCTCGAAGAGCAGGAGTCACGTGAGGTCGTTCGGTGACTCGAGCATGCATATGTGCCTGACGCAAAACTAATTTGCCGCCACGTGGCTTCACTCGGGAATGACGGCGCAGCAATAGTGCGAGTAAGAGGGCTGCGCATGATGGCGGATAGAAGACTAGTTACTGATTAGGATCTCTACTGCCCAAGTGCATATTGATCCCATGAAGAGCCCCACAGCTGCGAATAACTTCTTTTCCCCGTCAAGACGGTCATGAAGCCTAGGACATTCGATGTCATCCACCCTGGCAAAGCAGTTAAGTCTTCGAGGAACACAAATCACGAACTTATTTCTTTGCCCTGTATCCTATCTGGCTTTTTATCTTCCCATCCTTTCTACGCGTGTTTTAGTACTTCAGGGGTAATTAACGAGCGACCTCGCTTATCATCCTGAGCGGCGCCTTCCTTATGCTTGATCTACGCCCTCTTATTCACGTGGAAAGACGTTCGCTTCTGCGACAAGCCATGCTTCGCACGCTATGAACCACTCTTCTACGCTGGGTGGCCGGAAGTGAGACAAAGCGCGAACTCGCGGAGAAAACTCCGCCGCGTGTCTTCTCGTCAGCGCGAGCGTGCATGCCCGCTCGTTTTCTCGCGTACTACACATCATAACAGGAGAAGAGGGAGGGGAGGTCCCTCGACGTTGGTCGTCGAGTTGTTTTTCCGGCTCACAGAATGCGCTCAAGGAAACGACCGCTGTCAGGGAGATGAATCGTGACTGTGCGGGCGCTGCCGCCGGTGCAGCCGGTGGCATGCGGATCAGTGAGTGCGCGCGTGAGCGTAATAAGCCTCGCAGGAGGACGAAATCGCAAGTATATAGCGAGTCAGCCCTCTTCGCTCTCGGCCCCTCGTCCACCGGAGGGAATAATGTGGAACGGGAGCGCTAGGAACACGGCCCCACGTGTACGGCGCCTCGCACGCAGCTTTCCAGCGTTCTTCGAGAACTTTGTTCTCAACTGAGCCGTGGACGCTGGGCCGCCCTTTATCTCTCATCGACTTTTTTCTCTGATTTGGTTCGAAGGGGATCGGCCCGTAGACCGACGTTGGGGGAACGTCGGGCCGATGCCGTGCGCGCCCATGTTGTTGGCATTCTGTGCGCGCGTCCGCCGCCGCTTGGCCAACTTTGCCGCGCCCTGAATCACCGGCGTCTCCGTGCGCTGGTTGCCCGGTTTGATTCCCGCGCCGTTGTGGGCGTGGCTTTCTTTTCGGCGCGCGGGCAGTAGTACACGTACGCGTGCGTGCGCGGCAAACGATCGTCGCTGCTGCCCGCTGAACGGGGTGTACGTCGTTATTCAGCTTTCTTTTCTTCTAGCTCTTATGCCTATGGGCGCCGTCATGTTTTGACTAGAGCAGTAACTGGGTGAAACATGGCTGCTGCTTGCGATGTTTATAGTCGAGTCAAGAGTGAAGTTACGTTAGCACTTACACTGACCGGTTTACGATCGGCTGCTGCGATAAGCCAGTTAAAGGATATGTAATGTTGTTGAGGCGCGACAGGCATTTCTTGTGTTTTGAACTTTTTTTGTATGTTCCGACTGTGGTGCTGTGTTAAGAAGTAACTGTCAGGGATCATAAGGATTTCATCGTTTCCAAGGGAGTGAGTAAAAAGAGAGCATTTGTGACTCCCTTCTTTCTGTCGGACTGCTGCGCTGATGTCTTTACACGTCAAGTATGAGTGGTGGTTTTGAAAGAGTCCGGCTTGAAACAACTATTCCGTGGTATGGATGTGCAGCCAAAAATTGCAAACAGTGATTTCTTTTTAAATTTTAGCTAGCCAGTTTCTCTCTCTCACACACACACACACACACACGCGCGCGCGCGCGCGCGCGCGCGCACACACACACACACACACACACACACACACACACACACACACACACACACACACACACACACACACACACACACACACACACACACACACACACACACACACACACACACACACACACACACACACACACACACACACACACACACACACACACACACACACACACACACACACACACACACACACACACACACACACACACACACACACACACACACACACACACACACACACACACACACACACACACACACACACACGTGTTATGGCCGAAGGAGTGCCCTCGGTGATTTTGATGACGCCGCCCCTACCCGCTTTTTCTTTTATTATTTTCCCAGCTACAAATTTTCGCTATCGGTATACTTTATCTGCCCATCTACATTCATGCGGTGTAAGGGAACAACATTACTATGAAACTCGTAGTAACAAAACTCGTAACAAAGATTGGTTGTTTCCACTCGCATCGCTTAATTTTAACATAGTGCTACAGGCCGAATTATTCCTCATTTACGAAACTCGCCCATGTGTAATGTTACCGGCATGATCGGAAGCCTCTTCCTTCCGAGTTAACCGTCATAACTAAATCAACTTGTCGTCGACTTCACGCTACCACTTCTGCATGCTACTGCTCTTATTTTACCGTGCGGGCCTATATGACGAGGAAGGCGACACTGTCGAGCGCGGCCACGGGACAACGGAGCGTAACGCTGCCTCCGTTCGGTGTCGCCGCGCGAGGCGGCGCGCTCGTTATCCTACCGGGAAAAAGAATCGCCAGCGTTCAAGCGTATGAGTGATGACTTCGTGTTCGATGACACAAATGATAGGAAGCAGCGTTCCACAGCCGCCCTTCTGTCATACAGAACGCGTTGCCGCATACCAAGTACACCTCTCCTCCAGATGACAAGGTGAATACTGCGGGTACATGCCTTCCTAATCTAGCCGGTATTGATGCAAATAATATACCTCAGCTACTTCAGCTTAATTTTACATCACTCTCACTATTCTTGCATCTTTAGGACAATGCATTATTGAATTTATGGCTCTTTGCCATTATATTATGCGGAAAGCCAGTGCGGCAGTTAAGAAAACTGAACGCCACTCACGAGAAAAAAGATTTGAGGCAGTCAACGTCGCTTATAAATTATTAAAACCTAAATGCAAATGCGAAGCAAGAGATGGAAGTGTCGTACACTGTACTGCGTGTAATATCAGAGAAGCACTTTCTCCATGACGATGTTATATCATGTACCCAGTTATGCGACAACGATCGAGCTCAAATGGACTGAGAATAAAACGGCACGCACGTCCGAGATCACGCCGGTCCATTAAGCTTATAGAAAAACGTGGAACACAGACGAGGAGTAAAATGGAGTGCTTAAAGCGCCGGCTATTCACCTCGGTAAAGAGAGGTATCCATTTGCGAACATGTTGTTTCGGTTGGCTTTCTAGGAAGAATGGAACGCCAGTGTCTTGCGACATATACTGCATGCTAGGCATTGCTACGGGGACAGTGAAAAGCGAAACTGTACCATGCATCGGACAGTGGGGCCTTTGTTCCCCAGACAGCTTACTTCTACGTCCAGGATTTACGCGCCAAGAGAACGTGCAATGAGGCTGCCCTGGTTGGGGAGTCGAGGATCGCTATAGATTACCATGACAATCGCTTGGCTTCAAATCGCGCTGCGCTACTTTGCATCTGCTGTTTTGAATGCGGCTGAGAGTGCGTGAGTGTAGGTGGAGCCGTCCTCCCACTGACATCAAAAGGCTTGCCACTGTCCACCTCTTTGTGAATGGTCGCGTTTACTATAGACAGCCCTGCGCTTATTGGGCAAGGCAGCACGTAGATAATTTTACATTCGCGTACATGCCATGATGAAAAAGAAAATGAAGAAAACAGTGAAAACAATGCTTGCTGACGTTAGCGATTTCCTCCGGATTATTATACAACACCGTGGAAGAAGAAACAGAGAGAAGGAATTGGACTATGATTAGAATGTTCAGAAACGTTACTCGAAAGAGAAAGATGTCTTCATTCTTACCAAAGAAGGGTAAGGGATGATATGTTCGGGGCGAGGGCATATAAATACGTCCGTGAGTGTGTTCAGATAGCTATGTAAATGAACGAAATTGGTGTTACACTTTCACATAGAAATTCATGTCCAGATCTAAATTCCTGCACACATTAATTGAATTTATGCGATGCTCGCAACAGATACGAACGCCCATAGCTTCGCTGAGAGCTTCATTCCGACACGGGCGAAAGCAATGATCGAGACGTGTTGCGTTTAGGAGGCTGAGTTTTTGTTATAAGTAGCCATTCGCTTTGATCTTCAGCTGCGAGAAACAACCGCCTTTTTAGGTGTAAACTACGGAATTGATAACACTGCTACAAGCGCTAACGAATTAAAGTGAGCGATGTGATGCCCGACTTCATTGAACATGTTGATGAGCTGCGCTATTTACATGGCTTGAATTTACCGTACATGTTGGCTTTCGTATAATCACGCACATGGCTGTCTATTAAAAACCGAGTGGTAGTAGCTTCAGTAAAGCGTTGGTGGCAGGAGCAATTTTCTCAAACGACAGGGTTCGGCCCGTTATGTTCGCAAAATGAGATGTTGTAAGCGTGGACTCCCGTATGTATACAGCTGACAAAATAGATGAACAAAGGCGAAAGATAATCACGCACTGAACCTAGGAATCGCTATTACTGTCATTTGTTCACCGTCACAGCGGGTTAAGAAATGAAAAATTGCTATTCTGCATGGCACCGTCCAAAGTAAGTTTGATTAACATGGTCAATATTAAAACTTGAGAACACACGTTGCAAGCGCTGCGACCTCGTATATAGTTGGAAGTCATGCTGCTTCAAGCAAACCTATGCCTCAGAGCTCTGTGAAGCCGTGGTTGAACGCTTTGCCAAACTACCGACATGTATGTGGCCTTTTGCCCGTTCAGGAGTCAGACCCATGGCATGTGCTTCCTAGTTCCCATGTAGCGGGTGGGACATGAGTCATTGGTTCAAAGTGTTTAATCATCTTTCTCTCTCTTTTAAGTATGTTGATTAACTCTAATCGATAGCCAATAATATTATAGGTCATAGTGAGATGTGCTAGTTGAATTTACAAACGTTTTTTTGGGCGTAGAAAAAAAAGCCATTATTCTGCTTGCATTAAGGGGTACTCACAGTAATAAACAACACTGTCGATCGATGCTGATATGTTATAGTTTGTTATTAAACTGAAAGACTCGAAGATTCACCGACTGTTGAGGACAACTAGAGTTATATTTGTTTTACGCAAAGCCTATCAGAGCCCGTATAATACGATACGCTTCAAGGGCTTATCGACTGCAATCATCTGTAGAGCGGCGACAAATCAGTCGAGCGGAGATGCACCGCAAATATGTAGAACAAGAGACACATTCTGGGCTCTGCATCGAATACGCGAGGAAAGGACCTGGTCAAATCCATTTTCATTTTTCATGTGAGGTCCTCAATTTCTTAGACACTAAGATTAACTGTTAATGATGACAAAAAAAGAACATGCAAAAACGCGTATTTGTATAGATAGGATCAGTGCGAGCACTATACAGGCACTGCGTGAATATAGCAACCGTTATTCATGAGATCGCACGTTTAGATCCGGAATGATATCCCACCAGCAACTTTTCCGTTCTAAACTGAGTTGAATGGTTAACAAACCAGCGCTGCCGGCTCGCCAAAGCCGGCTACTCACCCGAGCTCGGAGGAGGAGCCGGCAGCGGGTCCCCGAGGACGAAGGCGTTTATCCGCAGGCAGTGGTGGTAAGGAAAACATCGCGTTGGTTGCGCGGCACACAAGCGCTGAGACACGCTCCCGTGGCGACTTCGGCGGGTGGCCGCCGTTGTTTGGGGGCCACCGCTGGAACGCCGGCCGCGTGCGAAGACCGGAGGGCACCACCCCCTTTCCTCGCTCTCTCGTTTCTCGCCCTCCGAGTATTTCTCCTCGCCCTCTGCTGCGTGGCCGCGCTCTTTTTCCCTACGTCGCTCTTCATATGACGTGTTTATATCATGCTTCTATGCAAATAACTCCAGCTTCTTCATTTTGTCAGGCGTTGCTGCTGCTGGTACTCCTCATGTTTTACTACGAATATTACTACTTACACTTACTACTACTACTGCTACTACTACTACTACTACTACTACTACTACTACTACTACTACTACTACTACTACTACTACTACTACTACTACTGCTACAACTAGTAGTACTAGTACATTAGTACTGTATACTACTACTACTTAGTTAAAAGCGGTGGTTGTGAAGCGCGAGGTCGCAAGTTCGATTCCCAGCCTCAGTGACTGCACATCGATGGCAGCGAAATGCGCGCGATAGGGTTTGTTTTGAACCAAACATTAATTTTTAGAACCAGCTTATTACGGGCTATTCTCGTGTAATATGTGTGGAAGTGAGGGGAAGTCGTGAGGTGAGCTGAAGCTTTCAGTTATTGTTAGTCTCCTGGAAGCGATATACTACGGTACTATAGTCTAGTGGCGTCGTCGCTAAAATGTACGCAATTACATCATCGTGCCTTGCGCAAGTTATATCTGATCTCTTTCTCTAGTTGCCGCTGCCCCCGACAGTCAAAATAAATAAATATTAACGGTTCGTTTCTGTAAGCGAAAAACGTCTTCAAACATAATGTCATGTGAAAAGCTCAGGAGAGGGAAATTAACGCGTAAAGCAAATAGAGAAGAACACAGTGACTAAGACCGTTCCTGTCTCATCGGGGTGTCTCAATTTCGGCAGTTAAGTGGGCTGATTTTTTGCTTAATCACGTGATAACATGGAGGAAGAGAAGGGACGAGGTCTCGTAGAGGTATATTTGTGCCAATATACAATGCTTCTTTTTTGTTCTGTCTTCATTTTTCATCCGCTGGCTGACGGCTCGTACACATCATTGAAAATGGTGGAAGGGTGCCTGTAAGAACAAGACATGTATGACAGGCGCAACCGGGATGGCAGTGCTGGGCAATTAACTTCTCGACCATAAATATGCGAGGTGAAAAATGCTACCGAATGGGAGGCGTCCCTGGATAAAGCAAACTGTCACTGAGGAGCGTAGTTTATTCTAAACGGACACAGTCTTCCAAGCTTCCGCATTTTGCTGACGCCAAAAAAAGAGTTTGTAGGAGTACCATGTTTCGCATTTTGGCAAAAACAAAAGAAATGCCACGTCCACATGCTACGTGCCTAATAACCTATTTCATGTAGGACACACTATATACGAAAGAACATTGTAATCTATTATGGTATTGCTTTATTTGTGAATGCTCTAATAACTGTATTCATTTAAGCAGCAGGGCACTTTTCAGCAACCCTCAAATATGCCCATGCATCTTCGAGGCTATCATCTACGCTTGCACTTTCGTGGGTGCTCCTCTGCTACCCAGATGAGATTAGAGAAGGGAAGGTAAGGTACCTAGTAGGCTCCCACATATGTTACAAAGATAACTAGCTGTACAAAGCATGCTGGCCCGTTTTCACTATGTCCTGCGTCTGCGCAGGTGCGCGCGTGAACGCAGGTGAGCTCAGGTGCAGAGCATAGTAGATTGAACCTTGCACTTGAGCACTACCATGCACACCTGTGCACACGAATGGACAGAAAGAAATTCGCGGATACGGGGAAATTAAATGCAACCTTGTAACGCATTTAATGTATTGCAGTGTTAAGCGTGACGCCTGAGTGCAAGGTCTTCTACGACCATTTGGGGCTGTTAAAAAAACGCGACGAAAAGTGAAAACACTGACACGCTGAGCTACTTAGACGGCATGCGCGCAAAACACATTTCATAGACAATCACATCTTAACAGACCGGAGTGCTCTAGTGTTTCATCCGAATCCAGTCGCTTCGACAAGGAGTCGAAGCCGCGATCTCGTGCTGAGATCTAGGACGCTTTACAGTCACTGTGCATTCTTTCGAAGTACTGAGTGTTCCGCGTGCCATCGCACTCCGCTGCCGAAGGCGTGCTTCTCAGGGCCCGCGCTTTGTTCTTACTGCTCCTCGAAAACTCGCGGCACAAGTTACGCCAACCTTATTGCGTTGCACTACTTACCCCACCTTCCATTATCGCCGGCCGACTGGTCGGCACACACTCGGCCACAGCGACTCAGTCGGTTACGCGTGTCTCTCTTGCCCGCGTCGGGACGCGAGAGACTGCCACCAATATATACGACAGGCCTTGCCTGTATACGCTCGCCCGTTTCGTCTCCTATCCAAGCTATCGTTCCCGATAGCAGTTTCTCTATTCTTTTTGGCCGGGTCGGCGGCGTGCCGAGTGCGGGCATGCGCGGCCGGCGCAGTCTCGATCTTTTCCGCTCAAATTAGCCGCAGTGGACCGTGCGACCCCGAATGAAGCTAACGAGCAACAGTGGAGGTTGCACCGTTGAAGAACGGTCGGCGGAGCTGTCTCTGCTTGAGACAGGCGGGGAAGTGAGTTAAGGCTGGCTCGTATAGGTAACAATCCTTCGCGGCCCTCTGAAGCTCTGTGCGGTGCGTATACAGGCTATATAGCTTCAAATTGTATAACTGCGTGAACGCTGGGCCATTCTTCGACATAGTGGCGTAGCACAAGTATGTAGGAGGAGCTAGAAAACGTTGGAGTAAATATGATTTGCCATGATGAAGGGACAACACTGCAGTTTAATTTTTGCGGAAGTTGTCGGCGATTACTTTACGAAAACGTGTTGAAATCCGCCGCAAAATAAAAGAAAGTCCGCCATATCCACCCACAGCCGGGCATCGTGCATGTTTGTAGATGAACGCCTTCCAGTAATGAGGACTTTTTTTTTTTTTTAATTTGCCGTTCCCGCATAGCGTCTTGAGCTTTTCGCGAAGCGTCCCTCGAGAATACGCCAAAACAGCGTGATATGTGTTCTTTGTTTCGGTCAGTTACTTGCTTTTTTTTTTTTTTTTTTGCGACACGAGGGGAGGGGGGGGGGGGAGGGGTAATGGATGGAGCGATATTATTCCAGATGCAGTGTTTCTATATACGAGCACAGAAAATTGAAGTTGCCTATCACGCGATTAGGAACTGCCATTTTCTTAGCAGTATTTTATTCGGAAAGCACTTCCAGCCTCATTTCGTGGCTATTGAGAGATTGACGTACATATCATGGCTTAGACGCACTCACTCACTCACTCACTCACTCACTCACTCACTCACTCACTCACTCACTCACTCACTCACTCACTCACTCACTCACTCACTCACTCACTCACTCACTCACTCACTCACTCACTCACTCACTCACTCACTCACTCACACGCACGCACGCACGCACGCACGCACGCACACGCACACACACACACACACACACACACACACACACACACACACACACACACACACACACACACACACACACACACACACACACACACACACACACACACACACACACACACACACACACACACACACACACACACACACACACACACACACACACACACACACACACACACACACACACACACACACGCACGCACACACAAAGAAAATATATACAGGTCTGTGCTTACGTCTTCTTAAAAGTGGAAATAGCAAAATGCACTTAACAGGACTGTTTTTACTGACTGCATCGTCATTTTCATCCCTGCTATCACCATCACTAACGCAACAATCACCACTATTAACTAATTGTCATTGTCATCGCTACTGCCACTATTGGCACTAACGGCAGCGTCATTCTTATCCTTACTATTATTATAACTAACTGCATAGTCACTGTCATCGCTGCTATCATTATCATGCTAAACAAGGAGGGTTGCGATCGGATTCTCACTAGCCTAGCGTGGAGTAGTCGTTAGTGTACTCGGCTGAGGATCGAAGGAGAGTGGTTCATTTCCCGGTGTCAGTTGGACATCTCTTGAACATTTTCGCGGCCCATGTGTCAATAAAGGCTATCGCCCTTAATACTATATATATACACAGAGGCGAAGTACAAAC